>NW_010290082.1:0-3866 GCF_000700745.2 Antrostomus carolinensis | reverse complement strand
AGAGGGGCTCTGGTTCCCTCAGCCCCAGGGGCCCAGCAGGGGCTCTGGTCCCCTCACCTCCAGGGTCTCTGGTCCCCTCAGCCCTGGTGCCTGGTGGGGTCTGTTCCCCCCCCTGCCCCAGGGTGCCTGGGTGGCATCTGGTCCCTTCAGAATGTGGGGGTGAGCCCAGTCCCCTCAGCCTGGGGACTCTGGTCCTCTTAGCTCACGTGGGGCCATAGGGTCCCTCTCAGCCCAGGGTTGCCAGGTTGCCAGGTCTCCCCAGCCCGCTGGGGTGTGAAGGCCGGCTGCTTCCTGCTCCAAAAGGAGCTGGAGGCGTCAGCTGCAAGCGTGGAGAAGTGTCCCGTCCTGACGACTTTGAGGGCTGTAGTGATGGTGTTTGGGCTGTGCCATTTCCCTGGGTCTGAGGTTTGCTGGGTGACAGCAGCTCGAGGGTCTCAGGGACGAAGAGGCTGGAAGGCAGAACTGGGGTGAGAAGGAGACGCCTCGCCATCATCAGCACCCTGGGCAGGCAGATGTGCTCCCTGTTTGCTTGTGAAATGGCACGCTGTTTAACAGGATGGATTATTTGGAATTTTTTTTGGGTGACACATGTGGCTGTCTTTTTACTGTGTTCCTGCTGGAGGCCCTGTTTTGATCAAGATTTCTAATTTATTCTGTCTGGTGTGAAAACCTCATTAAAGAAGGCTTTGGTGCCTTCAGGCACGGTAAATATGTGAGGCAAGGATGGAAAGAGAGAGAAAATAGTATTATTTGTAAAAAAATGGGAGCTCTGCCATATTGACATGGTGCTGATGAAGCTTGCTGATGCAGGCAGCCTCTCTTTAGTAGAGCTGGAAATGGGATGTCAATGAACGTCCTCATGTCACTTTGGCTGGTGGCAACATCAGTGCATTACTGTGTGACGACAGGTTTTGTAGTGATTCCTTCAGACTCTGTTCTGCCACTTCAAGTGCATGTGGATGAAAATTATTTCTGTTGGCTTTTGTGCCTGTTTGTGAACCTGTATAAAATACAGACATGACACTTGTCAATTCAGGTCGGTGGACGCTCTGCTGTTGATCTTGGTGGGTTTGGGCTTGGCTACGTTTCTTTGGGGAGTGGATGTTGCACTGGAGTAATGCATAGTTATATTTTATTTCATGAAGTATTTTGGTGGGCATTGCATTTGTTTCTGCTTTGTGAAGGTGTTTAGAGTTTGGAAGGAGAATGCAATCAACCCGGGTTGGTGGCAGACAAAAGATAGAGGCTACTTTTACAATAAAGGTAATAAAACCTCTTTAAATCCGGAGAGATTGCCTTGGTTTTCTGGCTTTGTGCATGTAGAGCAGAATTAAATATAGCTCAGGTGCCTTTAAACTGTGTTTGTGGTTTGTGCAACACACTTATTATCATTATCCAAATCTTTTATCACCGTTCTTTTTGTCTTTCACATTTCAGCCTAGAGACGACGTGACTCCATGGGTTTAATTAGCTTTTAATGAAAACTTGCAACACTTCTAATTTTAATAAATCGAAGTATGCGGATAATTTTCAGGACTTGGAGGTATTAATGAAGTACCGTTTGACTACTCATAGTTAACGGTATCTTTAAAAGGCAGTGGCTTTTTAATAGCACCTTTTGTATACCTGTCCTCCTCATTGCTTCTCTCAACACTTGTCAAGCTTGAATAGGTGCTGCCTTTAATTAAATAATTGTTGAATTTTCTTGAACTGAACATGTGGAGGAAGAACGCATGCGTTATCGGTGATAGCAGCTTAAAAATTCTTCCCATCTTCTGGTTGCTGCCACTCTGCATTGTTCAATGTTGGTTAATTGGTGTACTAAGTCTGGGTGGCCTGGGACTTACTGAGACTTAATAGCAATTTCAGTCTGGCTGTAAGGAACAGTTGCTGAATTAAAGGCTTTTTAATTGGGACAACAGGACATCCTGTAAAAAATGCTCAAAAATAATCCAGACCCTTATTCTCTAACGTGTCAGGGAGGGCCTATTTGGAGAAAAAGAAAAAAAAATCATCTGTATAGCACCATCAAAAAACTAAGCAGGAGACTTGCATGTGGCTGTGAATGTGGTTTTGTTGAACGTGATACTCTCTCTCGTGATGTGGTTCCCAGAGACACGTGTTGTGCAGGAAAGATTTTTAAGGCTTCACAGCGAGGTAGGTCCAAACTGTTCTTTGCTGAAATAGAGCAGAGCACCTAAATGCTATTTGAGTCATAATTCAAGTGCAACACATCAAAAACAACTGTATGTGGAAAAAAATGCTCTGAATTAGAGGTGAGCTCAAAATGAGCTCAAAAACCTGGGTTTTGAGAGGCTTTTTTAGAATCTGGGAGTCATGAACTGAGCTCCCGTGTACTCTCAGTGTTCTCTGAAAGATTTTGATGTCACCGGAGGCTTTTTGCACCCAGGACACCAGCACACAGTGGCAGGCAGCCCTCCAAAGGCTTATTTTCTTCATGAGTCCTGTGCTGTGGATTGGAAACTCTGTCTTTTAATACAGCTTGAATTCCCAAAGTGTGTGGTGTCAGTCAAGTGAAGTCCTCTTTCCTCTACCCACTCCAAAAAACAACCAAACAAAAGGCTAGTGAAAATGAGGAAGACTGAAGAAAGCATGAAACCTACTGGCTATTTGTGATGCTTTCATCCCAAGTATATTTTACGCTCTTGCAAATCTACTTAGTGGAGGCAATGTTTGGTGCAGGTTACTTGGGATAGTTTTTTGTTAACAAAAATAATATCTGTCCTAATGAGCTACTAAATGTAACTGGTTTCCCTGTGCTGCATAGAGTTCATTAATGTAAGTGAATATTTAAACTTCTTCGACATGTTTGTCCCTATTGTTTCTGGTCTTATCAAACATGTTAATGTAGCTGGGGGGAGGGAAAGATAAATCCTTGAAGTGCCACCCAAGCTTTGTTCTGATAGCTCTTGACCAAGAGCTGTTAAGAGAAAAGAAAGTCTAATTTAGGAGATTGTAATGTCTCTCTCAGCTACATTTTAAAAGCTGCATTTCTTTATTGCTGTTGCTGATCTTTACAGTTCACTCATCCAAATGAGAGGAGCAAGACTTGCGTGGAGCAGAACATGTCCTGTTGATGCTTCCTTCATCAGCTTGTGCAGTGCTGCTCTGCTATCCAGTTACACATCCGTAGTCAAAGAAAAACACTAATGAATCTTTATTGTGAAAGCATCTTCACTTGCTGTAGGTTTTGCTTGTGCTAATTTGCTTAGATTTAAACAAACAAACAAAAATATCCCTCTGCTCAACCGTGACTAAACCTTTTTTCTCTCTCAGACTTCCCGGTGTGGTCTGCTTTCTGTCTCTCTGATTTTGAAGCTCTTTGGAGGTAACTTGCTTTACTTAGAGTTAAGGCGAAGCATATTGCCACAGGAAAGAAAAAGGCTTAAAGGAATCCCTGGAGTCCAGTAGCTCTTTTTTTCTTATCCAGTGAGCATAGCTGTGTGAGGACTGGCAGCTTACCAAGCTGCGTGAGGTGCAGGTGTGCAGTGGGGAAGCAGGGTAGCAGAATTTCTCAGGTGTGCTCATGGGGTTGGTTTCTTGGGGTGTTGTGTGCAGCCCTGCATCCTTACCAGCCAGCTGGGACAGAGCTCCTGTGATCATCAGTTGGTGTGGGTCTGTGGGATGGGGGTGAGTGGGGCTGCGTTGCCTAGGCCCTCATCAGAAAAAGTAATAGGAGGAAACAGAAGGAACAATG
This sequence comes from Antrostomus carolinensis, assembly GCF_000700745.2. Classification (NCBI taxonomy): domain Eukaryota; kingdom Metazoa; phylum Chordata; class Aves; order Caprimulgiformes; family Caprimulgidae; genus Antrostomus; species Antrostomus carolinensis. The sequence continues at coordinate 148 of NW_010290082.1, read as the reverse complement.
TCAGAAGAGGCTGTAATTCCTGTCGTAAGAACTGAAACAAGCCTTATGTATTACTCCCCAAATCCAGCAGTTTGAAAGGAGATCTTACTGAATAAAGCAGCTGCTTCTCGTCTTTGCTCTCTGTGTTGGGTTTGTGTGTGTGTGTGGG
>NW_010290081.1:0-10376 GCF_000700745.2 Antrostomus carolinensis | reverse complement strand
AATTAAATGTTTTTGTTTATTTTTACATGAAAACTGAGAACACAGGCATTTTGGGTCAGTCCTGAAGTAGCAATTAATTTCAGTGCCTGTTTTCAGACAGTGATTGAAAAATCAATTATGTATCCAGCCCTACAGTTAAATGGGCTTTTTTGTAATGTAAAGTGATGCAAGTTCTTTCTGTCAATTACACCTGAGATACTGTTTTATGTTTAGTGTTTCTCAATTTTTTTCTAAAGGTCAACTACCATCATCTACCTAGCAGTATAAGGCTTCATAGTGTACTATTCAGGAAAACTATGAAGAGTCCTTCAAAGCACATAAGCACAGTGGTTTTTACTCTCACTGCAACAACACACGATTGAAAGCAAAACTTCAAAGGCATATTTGGAACCCAACATACGGTATAAATCTAAATAGTTGAGATAGCCACGATGGGTTCTGATTGCTTATGTGTAATGGCGTATGGCTTTTTCCTTTTTTATCTGAATTACTATCCTTTTGAAAATATAAATCAGAAGTTACAAAACTAATATTTGAAAAATTTTTCATATTATTATTAAAATCAGACCCCATTTTGCAGAAAAACAGGCGGGGGAGGAAAAACCAAACCCACAACCCTATTTCTGGGTAGTTGCTCACAGAAATTCAAAACCAATGTAAATGAGTGATATCTGGTAAGAGGTAGCATTCAAATAATTTCTGGTAACAGGATTTTTTTATAAGCATGTTTTATATTTGCTTTTAAGGCAGCTGTTCTTGCATCAACAATGGGGCAACAGTAATATTTGAAAGGTCACAGATACAGTGAACTCCTTTTAATATTTAAAGTTGTTATTCAAGAGAAGGATTCACTGACCTAGCACTGGAGGAGTTACAGACAGCACTTAGGGCTGCCTTGTCTTTATGCCCTTTTCTAATCATTCAAGAAGGAGTTTGTACCAGTGACTGTACTGTTTTGTGCCAAAAGCTTTTGCTATACTCAGACAAAACTCCCATTTGAAAGCCTAAATGGGCTTCTGCTAATAGAGGGGGAAGCATCAGGAACTTAAAGTAAGAGGAAAAAATGTATTTGGAATGAGGCTTCAAATATTGTGTTTCTTTTAGAGTGTATTTCCACATCTAATCCAAACAGAATTGATCTGACATGAAAAATGGGGGACAAGATGTGACAAAACTCCTCAGACACATAACAAAGAGATTAGCACTATGGGAAATAGTGTTTATCGTTAATTCATTTGACTAGAGAGAATTTAGATAGAAAGCTTTTATGAGGGTTTTTTTAGGCTAGTAATGAAATCTAGGATGACTAACACTCCATCTAGAATGTGTGATACTGTACGTGTATCTTGACATCGTAAAGGAATATTTTAAGCTATATAGATTCTGTCTAGAGTTATAGCTTAAAAAAAATCCCACACATTCAATTATTAATCATGAGTTGTTATTATTGTACAGTTTTTGTTATAGTAAAATAAGAATGCTTAGGATAGAGTCTGAGCAGCTGTTCTAAATGCTTTTAAACCTGTGGAAAATACCCTGTTGGTACAAATGGGCAACACTCAGGTCTTTTTTAGCCATTGGCTGTAGGTTTATGGAGCTCTGCCTATTATTTCTAAGGAGTCCACGGAATGAAATTTAGAAAAGCAGATACTGCATTCAGTGTAGGCCACTGATGCTCTGCTGGGGTCTAGAGATTCAGAGAAGCTGTAATTTTAGGCTTTAAATTACTATATAGCAAAAAGGAGAGCAATATGCAGTAGCTTCCAGTATGTGTTACAGCCTTGGGATCTTTTACAATACATATACCTGTTTGTGTATATAAGGTGGAGAAATATGAACTTGCAAATATAAACTTGTAAATGCCAATAATATCAGGATTACACTTTGACTGTACCCTAGCTTTCTTATATAGAGATCTTACAGTACAACCTGCACCACTGTAATTCTAAATATTTCATTTCTTAAGCCAGATTTTTCTTCCCTTTGCTAACATTTTGTGATGCCTGTGCATGGTCTAGACTAAATAGGTTAACTATGTTGTGAGATGCTAGTACCTGTAAGCAATACGGAATTTAGCTCCACATGGTGTGAATCAACATTTTTTGCTCCACATAACACATTACTAACAGGTTTTGTGCTTATTTGGATATGTATTAAATTGTTTTGAGTGGTGCAGACCAACCTTTAGAATGAGAATGTAATGCAATTTTTTTTCAATACAACGGGTTTTAAAGAGATGTCATTGTTTCAAAAAGCATGGATTAATTCTTTGAGTGAAAAATAATCCATTTCCCTGTATGTTCCCTAGCTCAGTAAAAGTACTTGGAGAAATTTTTATAAAATGAGAAAGCATGGTTTAATAACAGAGAAAGTAACCTCTGAGCTGATGACAAGCACAAGGAATAGATGACAGTTGGAAGAAATTACAAGCTGGTAAAAGCAGGCAGGTAAAATTCAATTTGCAGTTATTTTCCAACAGCTAGTATTCTAAATACAATGTTGTATGGAAAGACACTTCTTGTACAGTGTTGGAATCATGCAGTGGCATAGCAAGGCTAAGCTCTCAGTACATGTTACTTTTGGGGTTTTTTAAACTATTTTGTGTGTATGTGTGTGAACAACAGACTACTGAAACAAATGGACAGAAGCGTGACAGTCTTCTCTATCTCTCTGTGACTGGAGCTGTATCTATCCTTTAAATTTTTGATGTATAAGGTGATAGTGTGATTAAGGTAATTAATTTGATCAGAAAAAACCCCCCCACAACCTGGCTTCATGTCTTGGCTTTGCATGTAGGCCGTATGCTATGAAATACTATCTTGATTTGTAAAGTATAACTCTGAAATGAAGAAAGTGAAGCAGGAAAGGTATTTATAGTACGATAAATTTCCATTAAAAAAAATACAGCCCTGAGTGTAATGCTTATAGACTTATTGCAAAGGTCAAGTTGTCCTCTTTAAAGACAGGTGGAAAAAAGGACCCTGATCACCTCAAAAAGTAGATCAACACAGGCTTATCTAGGTGCTCCAATAGGATCTTGCTAAGGTGGTTAAAAAAACCTGTCAGATGACATACTTAAGTCACGTCAGAAATTTGCTATATCTGCCATATGACAGCTTATTCTGACACCTAAACAGCCTATCCTTGCTTAAGCAGGGAGGTGGACAGATGACCTTTATAAGTCCCTTACAACCTTTTTTTTTTTTTAAACATGAAAATTTCCTGTCATTCTAAACACATCTCTTTGTGGAGAGGTTATTGCTGACTTTATCTAAAACAAACTTCAGAGCAGGCTTGTATTTGGCAACACGGAATGCTAATTTGCTAAGCCTGTGAAGAATCTGAGCTGCTCTTTCAATATTCTAGATCCCAGTTTCTACTGCACATATTACATGCATCTAAAATATACTTTGTGGGTCCTTAGCAGCATGTGTTTCTGAGAAAGAAAGGTGCTATAGCATCCCTGGTTACCCAGGTGGGGTTTTTTTATCATTAAAATTGTAATAGTAGGCCATTCATCTGGCTAAAATCAGATTTTTTTCAACTGTTGTTGCTCATTTCCTTAAAAGAACTTGAACCAGTGTTTCAAAAGTCATTGTCACCTTTTAAATGAAAATTTCTATAGATAAAAGACAGACTTTCTGTTTCAGGTTATTTGTTGACGTAATTTTCATTATGTGATAGATTTGTCTTTGTGGCAATATGTACAGAACTGTGTACTTCATTTCTTTTCAGAGGTTCTTGGTGTGGAACCCAGAGTGATACCCTACCTACCCATCTCCACTTCATCTGACATTAATGGATGTATCTTTCTAACATGGCTCTGAACTAAGGAAGTATCATCTGGTTCTATATGCAACTGAGGCAAAGAGGAGTTAATCTCCAAGACCGCACCAAAGAATCTGTTATATGGTGGGCTGCTGATTTGCTGCAGGGCCTTTGCTATGACACTTTATTACTACCGAGTTTCTGAGGTCCTGTTAATTTGGTAGCATTGCAACATTTCTGCTTATTCTTTGGGGTTTTGTTGGGGTTTTTTTTTAATTCTAGTTTTTAGAGGCAGAAAATTTGAATCAAAGTTATGTTGTCTACTCCTGTTTGCCAAGTCTGCAAGTACTAACTTAAGTGGTAACTACAAGAGCTGAAGTAGTTGCTTTTGGGACAGTGCCTTTGAAATTTCACAACGCTATTGTTTCAAATGTCAAACTTGTTAACTGTTGAAGTAAAGATTTCTAGCTCCTTCATCTTTGGTAGAAAAATCCTGTAATTGTGGAATTTGGTATCCTTTGCATTAACCCTGATGTTGTATGACACAAGCTTCCTGAAGCTCACAGATTTTAGCACTGGTCTGCATTTAGAACAAACAGTAAACCCCTAATCTATACTTGCCAAGGCGATTTTTAATTCTTTTAGGATTACAGGAAGACTGCTTGAGTAAAATGAGTTCTATTTGCAATCTGCAGTTTCCACTGCCGCAGTACAGTTATTTTTTAATTTATGAAAGAATAAGCAGAATTAGTTTAGTATGGCTGCATATTATTTACTATCTTTTTCTCTTACAGCAGAACATACCTTGCAACACACTTTTTCAGTGATAGAAATTTTTAAGTTCATACTAGAGGCATTCTTTAAAATATTGAATTCTTTTTATTAGGTATTAATTTACTAAGAATATATTTAATTGATTTTAATTATTCTACAGTTATTCTATATAGTATTTACATGTGCATTTTGCTAATATGGTTTTATTTAATTGACCTTTTGAAGTATTCCAGTATGGATTTTAGTAGTTGAGCATTCTTAAAAATCCTTTTTAGTTGTGTCAAACAAATGAAAGATCAAAGGCTTAAAAATTAACAGGAGAAGGATGAAGTAATTCCATGTACTTGAAAATGGGTATGTTGCAAAAGTGCTGAAATTCAAAGTATTAAAAGTATCAGTGTAACATTCTCCATCACACCAAAAAATTATTCTAATTTATTGTTTAATCTTGAATGAAATATGCTTTCTATAAAAGGAAACTTTTAGGAAATGTCAAATAGTAACAGATTGAGAGACAAACATTAAAATCAGGGAAAGAAACTTCTGATAAAAGAACTTCCATACAGGTTTTTGTTGCCCTAAAGCAGAATGTTCTTCTGATAAGAGTGTCAACTTTCAGTGGTAACACCCAAACTGGAACAGATCCTGACAAACTTGCTAAAGATTAGAACTGTCCATAGACTGATTTATTCAAGATAGCAAGGACAATTCTGTTAAGACCTGACAAATTTAAAAGCTGAGCAATCCATTTACGCCCTGCACAGAGTGACAAATAGAACTGTAATTAAGCACACAGCACTTCTGTTCTTCAGTCTCCAAAAGGCAGGACTCCAGCTCAGCTGAAGGTTTTTAACTGACATCTACCAAGAACATGTACTACTTTTTGATGAGACCTGAAAACTGACAGGTGTGCTTTTATGCTCTCTGTTTTTCTACACATGGACAGTTTTTCTATCTGGAAACCTTTAACCTTTTCAAGGCATAGCTGGCTTTATTCTGTGTTTATACGCTATTTAGCATCATGTAGTCACAGTTCGTCTGGATGTTCATACGAGCTGTCAGAACACAGAGAAAAAATACAAATGTGCTTTCTATGCTTCTTAATGAAGGATATATATTTTTCTTTTTTAATCCCAACATATATAATAAACAGTTCTGGATAAAATTACTAGCTTGATCACAACACTTAATTCCCAGAAGCCAAAGAACATCTGACCAGCCTAACCAACTGAAGGGCTGAGGCAGCCGCTCACAGAACCATACTGCAGGTAGCACCACAGCCCACTGAAGAAACAGAGGAGCTCTTATTTTTTTTTTTTTTTTGCAATTAATGAACTAAAGAAACTGAAATATCAATTATGTAAGACCACGTTATTTTTAACATGTCAAAAACTACCTGAGGATCTTTACCTCTTGATTTTGACCTCAGACAGACCACAAACTATCCTGTACAGGTAATTGTTGATGACAGTGTTGTGTCACCATAATTATCCCTCATTATCAGTTGTGGGTGCCAAGACCTCGTAACGCATTGCAAGCAGTAAATAAAAATCCTTGTTGGGCTGATTCTATTAGGATAATTTATTGATGTTAAGGGAACCACCACCACACTGTTAAAAATAAACAAGACAAACCCCCCAGAAGTCTACAAGAAAATAAACACTTCTACAGCACTTCATATCTCTAATAGTTAAATATTTAAATGAGCTGATATCAAGCTGAAGAAAAGCAAAATCTTGGCATGCCAATTTAAGATCTGGCATCTTTAATAATTTGTTTCTGAATTTTCTGTAAGATTACTGTATATCCAAACTTAAGTAGCTAACTAGTTTGTCTGCCTGTGATTATATGAGATTTACAGATTTTGGAAGAGACTGAGAAGCAATTACATTATTTGTGCATTTCTAGGTTAAAAAGAAAGCATTCCAGTATATTGTAAGGCTTGAATGTATATTTTTTTTTTGGTCTTAATGTTGTAGCAAACAATATTGTTTGGACTAACAGTTTTGGCAAGACTTTTCACTCATGAAAGTGCCTGAATAACAAGCATCGTGTGATTTTACTCACCCTTCTGGGAGCAGCCTGAGAAAGGAATTTAATTTTTTTTTCCTTGATCTTAACAACAGCTGATTATTCTCTGCTTCTCACTGTGGCATCTATCCATTCCAGCCTCTTGCCTGCGAGGGACATCCCTAAAATCCTGGGAACTTGAAATGGAGACAGGAGGAAATAAAAGTCTACGCTTTACACCTCCTCTATTTTTTTTAATGTATGTATAAAGCAGGCCCTGATCACATTCATAAACAAAAATGCTTACATTATTTATGTATTTTTAAACTGTTTACATTTGTATTGTTGGCATTAACATTAAAAGCTGTCACTGACAGCTTTCAGTACTATTAAAAACTTAATGACTCTTTAAAAGCTTTGTACTAAGGGACTTTGTTTCCAATGATTTTTTGGAGACCACTCAGTTAAAACATATCGTGATTCTACCTATATTTCTATATGTTGAATAATTTGATTAATCGGCTGCCAGTTGCCTATGCTCAATGCAGTTATGATGTGCTCATCTTACTTCCTATAACTTCAATATTTACTTTTATCTCAATAAAACTGATTTTATTTTAGTGTAACTTTAGAGAAACTTTCCTTTTTTTTTCTTTTTCTTTTTTTTTTTTTTTCCCCCACCGTCTAAATGCAGATTTCGGATGATACTGTGAAAGGACTCAGAATGCTCCACTAACACTATATTTAAAGAGATAACTGGGATTTTATTCTACAAATAATTTTGCATGTGAGTAATTCACTTATCTGAGTTGCCAAGCTTCTGGATTCTGGTTGTTCTGTTTACAAATAAGCAGCATGATATAACTGTGGCATATTTCATATGAAGGCACACTCAAAAATGTAGCTGTCTGTTCTTTGAATCTATTTTTACTTATTGTTGAGGTCACTGATGTACTCTGTAAATAACTGAAAGGAAGTATTGGATTTGGGCTTTTTTAAAAAATTAAACAAAAGAAATGAGGGAAAACCACTCTCTCTCCCAAGAATTTTACGCTAGCATTGGTAATCCATGGAAATATTACATATGAATGATATCTCCTACTACTCCTTTCCTAATAACACAGTGATTTTGCTGGTGAGCAAATCCAGAATTAATCCAGCTGTCTTCAGGTAATTTGCATGTTGGCTTAAAAAGTTGTAATTTCTTTGTTACTCAAATGCAGTTTCTTTTCAGAAAACATTTTCTCTCTTAAAGTGAAGTTTTTCTTGATATATTCAAGTGGACAGCTTAAATATTAATATTACAAGACAGCATTGTTTTAAAATAAATTTAAAACCAGGCTATAAGCACATGGTGAACCTGAGTTACAGAAGCATTTTTCTTAAGAAACTTCATCTTTCACGTTTAACTTCTACTTGCTATTCTGTTCTTCTTCCTAGTAATTTGCCTGTATTTTTTCAGAATTCTGCCTGCAGACTGCGAGAACCAGTACCGTGTTGCACCATTAGCTTAGATCCTGGAAACACATCCTTCAATAAGGTGAAAATGTTCGGAGAAACTCACAGAAGTGAGTGTTTTGTTTGTTTTTTAGGTTGTTTTGTCTAATAATAGACCGATTTGAAGCAAGCTGTTAAAAAAGAACTTTGATAAATCATGTATACTTATTTGCTTACTTGCATTATTTATTTTTTTTCTGTCCTCATACCTCTCTTACTTTCTTCCTATTTAAATTTCTACAGTAATTAAGTAGGTTGTATACATTTGTCAATATATATGCAGGAATATATTTTCAGTATTTGGGTAATAGATTTTTTCCTAATTTCAGTTTTTTTAAAAAAAATTAGAAGTAGACATGTTTGCTCCTTCTCAGTTTGCTTTAGCATCTTTGTGTTTTCACTTTTTTTTTTTTTTCAATTCATTTAGTGGTTTTGTTCAGAAGACCATTCTAATATAAAATTCATTTTTATAATTAATGTTTTGGATGCTTTGGTTCTAAGTTTTTCATTGCCAAGCAGTTGAATACCATAAACACTGTATGTGATGCACTCCCACGTTATCAAATAAATGCTCAAGGTACAGCTTATAATGTTGAAAAATAGAAAAATAAATTGACCTTGATGAAGTGTGTCTTCTTTTGTCTGTTCCCAGGAAAGTTTATTTCAGGTATTTCTACTGCTGAAATGATTAGAGTTAACAGCTTTTTCCCTCCATTTTATTTTACAGGGTCTCTTCATCTTCCTGATATATGGGGTGTACAACACAGAGGTAAGTCTGCTTGGAGTATCTCAAGGCTGACAGAGTGAATGAGAGAAATGACAGGTTTCTTATCTTGATAACTGAGGGACAAAGTTGGCTTTCCATATGAGTGTCCTACTGCCCTTCATGCTTGGACTAGCTTATATGCATCCCAGCTTACCATTAAACACAGACACCCTGAATAAAGGGACAGACTCATTTCTCATAGGCATTGACTAATATTTTACTGCTGTTTTAAGTTTTTTGAATTCCTGGTCTTTCTTTTAACACTTAGCTAAACCTGACAGTCCTAAACCTGCATAATGTAATTTACATTGTAAAATGAACTGTTACTTTACATGCTATTTAAAGGAAATTATTTAAATTACAAAAGCAACAAGTTTTATTTACTTGATGTCAAAATTTTCTTGGGTATAGAAATTGCATCAAACTCAATTTTCTATGTGAATTAAGTATTTTTAAGATTTTAAAGTCTGACCCAAGGCTTCGTAGCAGTTAGGCCTATGGAAAATACTTGATGTTTACAGGTTGAACTGTCAGAAGGGGGAATATTTTTGACAGACAAAGCGTAAAAATCATTAAGGAATTTATGCACCTTGTTCCATTATTTCCATTATGTTACTGATAAAAATTAGTGTTAATTTGTTCACTTCCAAGTTTTTAAGCTAAGGTACCTCTGCAGTTAACATCTTAATAGAATTCAGAATTCAGTAGCAAAACTCTATAGAAATACAGAAGAATTTCAAAGGCAATAGGTAGAAATGACGCAGAATCCTAGTAGCATTCAAGGGGACATACTCTGTTAGTAAAATAGTGACACAGGTCTGACTGCTTTCATCAGAAAAGGCTGTTTCAAAGTAACTGAACTTTATCTCGTTTCCATTATCAAGATGAATTATTTCTGTAAGTGCAACTACAACTATGAACATTATTAGTAGTGTGGGTTTTGTTGGAACACTGGGTCAAAGAATCGTGTGCTTGGGGTCCGCTGCTGGAAGTGGAGGATGATAAGCTGCTGGTCAGGCCCACCAGCGAGCCGGTGGCCAGCGGTGCTGTGCTCCCAGTTGGTAACAGGTTGTTAGGTGGATGTGCTTCCCAGTTGGTACTGCGGGGGTTTCCAGTGAACTGAGCACCAGTGGGTGTGGGAAACACGCCCGCTGGATAGATCGGATTAAAATGTTCTGTTTGGCAGTAGGTTCTTTATCTCAGGGGGGTTAGGTGCAGCTAACGCCACGGTTCTGAGGCACAAGTACCGACAGGCACGCTGGTATCCCACTGTGTTTAAAATGCTCCATTTCAGCACCTCTGAAACGGCCCCTCTCGCTCAGTACGTGCTTGTGCCGAGCGCCGGGACGCTGCTGCCGCGGGTGCTCGGTGTCTGCTTCGGCGGGGCGACCGCGTGAGCAGGCGTGAGGCGGCACCTGCGTGGGTGTCGGTACGGGCTGAGCCTCTCCTGCAGAGGGAGAGGGCGGCGTTGCCCGGTCCCGTTAGCTGGCAGGCGGCGGCCGGTCCCGCGCGTTACCGGCCGCTTAGCAGCACGCGTGGAAACGGCCGCGCTCTGCGAGGG
>NW_010290080.1:0-1589 GCF_000700745.2 Antrostomus carolinensis | reverse complement strand
ACTCTTTGATCAAAGGCTCGTAGGGTGAATAAAGGAAGCTGCAAGTCAGGGAACTGCTCAGGGTAGCTAAGAGATTGCCCACGCGCTGGAGGAACGCCATGCGGTCCGTGTAGTGAGTGAAGAACCTGGGAACGTAAGAAGGAGGGTTTGGACAGAGGGTGGCCTGGAACTCTGGGCTGCACGGCAGTCCCCGTACCAAGTACACCGAAGGGAGGGAGAGATGTTCGGCCACTATCTGTCCACATGGGAAAAAAGGATCCATAAAGACAACATCGAATTTGCTTTCTTCCAGGTCTCTGATCAGCTCCTTGTCAGACAGAAGACGTTTGCAGGAACCAAGGAACATAGTTGTAATATTTGCAATTCTTGATAATTTTTCCAAGAAAGATTGACGTGTAAAACTGTTGTGGCCCATCTTTTTAAATTCTGCTTCCATGTACTCCTTGGTGTAAGGGACGGAGTATTTTTTCATGGTATAATGCACTGAAGAATCTATCCGCAGATTCACCTCGGGCGCAATCACCACGATTTCATGTCCCCTCTGTCTGAGCCGCTCCACAACCGGGCGCATGCTGAGCCAGTGGCTGCCATCGACAGGGGCAACCAAAAGCTTTCCACCTTCAGCAAAGGTCCACGGGAGCAGGAGAAACACAACCCAAGAGGCAAGAGAATTAAATCCTGGATCTGGAGAAGCCATTGTCCTTGTGCTGGCAGCGCAGTGGTAAACGGGTGCGGGAGGATTGCGGGAGACGAGCAGTGAATCGCGCTGTGCTCTGCACTTTAATCTCCACTGAGGTAAGAAGTGGTTAATTTTTAATGGACCATGGGCAGGACCGAGGGTAATTGTTAACTGAGGGTAAAGCTGGGGTTTGTCTCTGTGCGCGGTGAGGTGAAGTGGAATGTCTGAATTAACCTTAGAGGATTCCAACGCTTGAGGGAGGAGTGTCAAGCGATTGGCCATGTGAAGGGCTGAGCAGAGTTATGCTGTAGGGAACCTGCTTTGGCAGAGGGGTTGGACTGGGTGATCTCCTGAGGTCCCTCCCAACCCCCACCATTCTGTGATGCTGTGATGGATGGGAGGAAACACCTGACCAAGCCATCGTTATCTGTCTTCTTAACACCTGGTTAATGATGAACCTCCTGCCTTGAGTCTGCTGAGACACAAATCTCGGAACAAAAGCCTGACCTTTGGGTTACTTTGTGCTCTCAGAATCTGAAGCAGAAGCAATGATGGGCAGAGATTTGATGTACAGTGGGTTGGTGAGGTTTATCTGCAGGTTTGTTTCTGTATCGTAGCAGTTATCGATGTGAGAGCCCTGAGTCTACAGCAGCGGATGTGGTGGGAGCTCAGCAGTAACTTCTGCTGTCGCAGCACCACCGCGCTCTGGAAAACAGAATAAACAACTGATACCTGCACTGTCCCCAGAGCCCCCTGGGGAGATTGAAACAAGACAGGGAGGGAGGGAGGGGTGGAAATTTACAATCCTGAAAACTTCTTGTTTTCTCATCATCCTCTTACACACACTCTTACGTTGCTTCTTACAGGAATTCAGAGGCAGCAGAGCTCCCTCACAGAATCACAGAATGTC
>NW_010290079.1:365-623 GCF_000700745.2 Antrostomus carolinensis | reverse complement strand
CCGGGCTCCGGCTCCCCCCGAGTGGCCGCACAGCTGCTGGTCACTGAGCTCCGATGTTCCAAAAATAATCATAAGAACAACCCCCTTTGTATCCCCCCCAAAAAAAAGGGAAAAATAAATAATAATAATGATATTAAAAATAAATTAAAAATAATTTAAAAATCAGAGCAGCCTAATTACCGTCAACATCTCACCCAAGTGAGATCCCAAATCAAAGAGAATTAATGTAAAGCTGCAGTGGTTTAGAGGATTTTTTTT
>NW_010290079.1:0-253 GCF_000700745.2 Antrostomus carolinensis | reverse complement strand
AAATGAAAAAAAAATAATAATCAGCGATCTAAACCAGCAATGGGTGAGCTGTCGAGAAACATCTAATGTTTGCAAAGCTCTGATTTTTTTTTGTTCTCCCTTAGGGAGGGGAAAACAAAAAAAAAATCACGAAAAAAAGTCATTTTCCTTTTCTTTTTAAAGTAAAATAAAATCGGGAGCTCAGCGCGGGGTTAGTTTCTAGAGACGTAGACGGTAACTCTAGTCTTGGGGGGCTTGTTAGTACAGCGTTATA
>NW_010290078.1:6062-13100 GCF_000700745.2 Antrostomus carolinensis | reverse complement strand
CGAAGGGGCTGATGTCTTTTGTCACGCTTTCTGCTGGTGCTTTAAGAGCTGAAGCTGTAGGTGGCCTCAGCCTTGAGCAATTAATTCCTGACCTTGAGTGAAAAAATAAAACAAAGTGGCAAAACAAGCAAGAATGTGTATGAGACAAGATAAGGATGGGTTATGAGCTGTAATCAGTAACCAGGCAGAAGTAAAAGAGTGGCTCATGGACAGGAGGAATTATCCAACCATGTCAGTTGTTTAGGCACGTGTGTGACAAGCGGTAAGGGGCTGGAACTGGATGAGCTTTAAGGTCCCTTCCAACCCAAACCATTCTATGATCTAGATATCTAGGCTTTCCCTCACCTTCACTGCTCTTCCTCTCCGTGATGTTCCTCTGAGAAGCACAGGAAGAACCTTTGTCCTCTCCTTGTCTTTCTCTCCTCCACTGGATCTGGAGTTCAGCTCTGCCTGTATTTTGGCTGTGGCCTCTGCCTGCATAGAGGAGCCCTTGTTACACTGGGTTGTACTGGAGCAATTCACAATGGCTATGTTGGACCTGCAATGCCATGTGCTGACCAACACACGTTGATCCACCTAGTTTTATTTCTCCCACGTCCCATATCCAGCATCTGGGCACTACAGTGTTCATACTGGTGATGCTTAGAGGTGCCCCTTCTGGCTGTGATCTTCAAGACCCAGCAAAGCCATATGATATCCAATTTCCCCATATGAGACCTTTGAAGAAGAGCTCCCCTGCTTCGTGGAGCACCATGTTTTATTCATGAGTCTGCCAAAAGATTCAAGGCTCTTCCAGAGCAGCATCAAGGGAGAATGTGGCTACTTCCAAACAGATGACCCCAGAGGGGTAGGTGCTACCCCATCAATTAACAACCCCACACAGTAAAGGTGATGCCTTCGGGGAGGTTTTCAGGCCAAGCCATATGTCTGGCATCTAACCCTGGAGATTTGACTACAGTCCCAGGGAGATGGTGGGGTTCAGGTCTGAAAGAGCTTTGCCTCAGGGCAAAAGCTCATGGGGGAAAAAACCCAACCAACCAGTAACACACTCTCGTGCCACTCTCTTAGACCCTTGCCCAAATTTCATAGTCTACAAGAGATTTTATTAACCCACAAGCATGGGTACACCATGGGCACACCATGCCTCGTGTCTCCACTGGAGGATAGGAACAACTCAGGGGACACAGCCTCCCTGCTGTCCTCCACCAACCCCTCTGATGTCCCAGCTCCAGAAAGGCAGAGAGGTCTGGCAATCCTTGCCTGAAACCACTTAGACTCAGTTCTAACTACTAAGGTGGAAAGATGGGTTCCTCAGGATTTCAAAGATATCTATTAATAAAGGACTGTAGGAAACAGCAGAAGAGAAACAGAGAGCGAGCTTTGGGACGTTTCCTTGAGGTGAGAGAAACACTTCTGCAGGAACAAAGGATAAAAACCCATAAAGATGGGTAAATCCACCTGTAGCTTGTGAAAATATAACGTGTAGGACATAGGATCTAGAAGAGATCATAAATACATTTCAAGTTCTGGCTAGAAAACCAAAACAGCTTCCTTTGAAAAACAAAATATGTTTTAAATGAGGGTGGTGAGCCAGTGTCCCAGGTTGGCCAGAGAAGCTGTGGCTGCTCCTCCCTGGAAGTGTTGAAGGCCAGGCTGGATGAGGCTTTGAGCAACCTGGTCTAGTGGAAGGTGTCCCTGCTGCTGGCAGGGGGGTTGGGACTGGATGAGCTTTAAGGTCCCTCCCAACCCAAACCAGTTTGGGATTCTATGGTTCTATGAAATCTTGATTTGGACAAAAACGCGAGCGTTTTCCCTGGAAACAAGAAACTCTTCATTGAACACTTATTGCATTTGAAACTCAGTTTCCTCTCTGATTTTTATTTTTTTAAAGGAAAGTGTTGGCTTGTCCTACCAGCCCTGTGTATAAACCTCTTCTGAACACAAAGTGTTGATTGCAAATCAGAATTTTCCCTGCTAAACACGTCAGGTGAAGGAAGAGAAAGAATACACCTGTCATCCCCAGAACAAGCTTTCCCCAGACTGTGGTTCAAAACCACCAAAATTCTTCATTCCCATAAAATCAAAACAAATCTGGAAGTACCAGGACCACACAATCACATCAACATCAGATCAAATGGAAGGAAAAGGTTCAGGAAGTCCCAACGAAGCATGTTGTGAATCCAGGGTAAAGCCTCATTTTTGATTAGGTTTAAGGAAACAATTTGAAACGTTGGACTCAATCCTTGCTTGTTAACTCTGCCATGTTCCTGCAGGAGGTCACCAAGATGCAGCCTTGGCCTCTGGATCTGCACGGATCATCTTTGTGAGACTGTCTTATTCTTCACATCAGCTCACATCTGGATGGCCCTTCATGGTCTGTGATGCAGCCAGAGCCTGCGTGGATGTTTTTGGTGTGTGACATGCAAGCAGCTCACCCTGGTTCCCCATGTGTGCACTAGATGTGGCTGGTGTCTGAGAAGATAACTAGCATGTCAATGCATGTCCTGCTTCCCAGGATCTCCAAGGGATGTCGTCTGTAGGGCAAACCATCCTCTGTGTTCATCCCTTTGTCATCAGATCACTTGTATTTGGAGAGCTGCTGTTTCATCTCTAACTTCTCACTGTGCTGCCTGGAGGCAAGTAAAGAAGGTTAGCAAGGAAGGAACATGCCCTTAATTCTCTGAGAGAACTGCTGCTTTCAGGGCCACCAGATGTGCTCTTCCCCCTGGGGTTAGACCATGGGAGGAGAGAAAATGAGGAGGTGCTTGACAGAAGTCACAGTCTCACCCAACCTGCTGTAAAATTACCAGAAGGTCAAGTCCATGGTTAATGATTGGACTCGATGATCATAGAATAGTTTGGTTGGAAAAGACCAGGATGATCATCTAGTCCAACTGTAACCCCAGTATGGCCAAGTTCACCACTAAACCATGTCCCCTAGTACCACATCTACATATCCTTTGAATCCCTCCAGGGATGGGGACTCCACCACTGCCCTGGGCAACCCCTTCCAATGCCTCAGAACCCTTTCAGTGAAGAATTTTTTCCTGATATCCAACTTAAACCTCCCCTGGTGCAACTTCAGGCCGTTCCCTCTTGTCCTGTCACTTGTTATTTGGGAGAAGAGACCCACCCCCACCTCTCTCCACCCTCCTTGCAGGGACTTGGACAGAGCCAGAAGGTCTCCCCTCAGCCTCCTTTTCTCCAGGCTCAACAACCTCAGTTCCCTCAGCTGCTCCTCATAAGACTTGTTCTCCAGATGATGATCTTAAAGGTCTTCTCCAACCAAGGCCATTCTGGGATTCTGTGTGATTCTGTGATCTGTTTCATTAGGCTGAATGTTTCCTGTGTGGGTTTTACTGATGGGCCTCCTTTCCCTTTTTAACAGTTTCTTGCTAAAGTCTGGTGCCACAGGAAGAACCTGAGGACCTTCCTCATGTTGAATGAAGGTCTCACTTCCCCCTGGACAGGCTCTTAAAGATAAGAAACAGCAGAATGGCTGTACTTACTGCAGAGACCACACCAAACGGCTTGGGATGGCAGAACATCGCGTTCCTATGGCTCTGAGCTCACCACGGGGCTGACCTTGCTTCAACACAACACAAAGTCTAGGACACAGCAGCTAATAAGGAGCCAACTTGAGCAACCAGGCACTCTGCAAGCAGCAGCGCCAGGCCTTGCAAACAGGCAGCAGAAGACCTCAGCTGTAATTGTTAAGTATGGGAAAAGATACCTTCATCAGCCTCTTCCATGAGTATTGGCCTAGAAGAACCCTTAGCACCAAAGCAAGTCCTACCCTTAGGGAGAGGAGGAATAACATCTGGATGAAATGAAAACCAAGCCCTGTGTTGCCCAGGTAGATCCCTTGTAGGCTGGGTTCCTCCAGGCAGATTGTCAGCTCAAATCCCAGGAAGAAGATCCTTGAAGCCAATGGCTCCTAAGACCTAAGACAGGTTCTCTGGCTCACAGACTCAGTAACACAGAGTAGGACTCTTTGAAATCCCTGGTTTCCATTTTTCCTAGTTGACACTGGTAACACAATGGTTCCTAAGGACGTGACTTCCTCAGCACACCAGAGCACCTCTGGAGCCAGTATGCATCTCACTCCTGCCAAATAACAGGCTTAGACATGGACACTCCATTTCTAGGGAGTCTAAGTCACACGTTCCCTCCACGGGAGACAACGCCAAGACATCAAACCAAGTGGAGAACCTGGGTGTGATGGGCTGACACCTGCCAGCAGCCAAACACCTGCCCAGCCTTGTGCTCGCTCTGCTCTTTCACAGGACAGGAGGAAAAAAGAAGGAATCACAGAATCACAAACTGGTCTGGGTTGGAAGGGACCTTAAAGCTCATCCAGTCCCAACCCCCCTGCCAGCAGCAGGGACACCTTCCACTAGACCAGGTTGCTCAAAGCCTCATCCAACCTGGCCGAGAACACTTCCAGGGAGGAGCAGCCACAGCTTCTCTGGCCAACCTGGGACACTGGCTCACCACCCTCACACCAAACAATTTCTTCCTCACATCTCAGCCCCATCTCCTCTCTGCCACTTTCAAGCCATCACCCCTTGTTCTCTCACTCCCTGCCCTTGGCCAGAGTCCCTCCCCAGCTTTCCTGGAGCCCCTTCAGGTACTGGAAGGCGAGAAGATTTATGGATTGAGGTAAGAAGAGCTTAAGAGGGAACACACAAGCTGCATGCATGGACAAGGCAAGAAGAGGAATTCAATCCCTACTTGCCTGCTCCCTTTGGCAGGCAGACACCCAGCCACAGCCCGGGAGGCAGGGCCTTCGCCTTACAGTTGCCTGGGAAGACAAACACCATAACCACGAATGTCCTCCCTTCCTTCTCCTTTCCCTGAGCTTTTATTGCTGAGCATGACACTGCATGGTATGGAACATCCCTTTGGTCAGCTGTCCTTGGCTGAGCAGTGGTCTTCGTGTTGCCCATAGACAAAGAGCTCCTAGGCCATTCTAGGTTGCACACCATCCACTGGACAGTGAAATTGGTTTCCATCTATTCTCATCTTCTGATTAACTTACGAGCGCTCAGCTAGATTCATTGTTTCTCAAAACTCAGAAGGATGCATTTGGTCCTTGAGGTCATACTTGAGGTCATGACCTTGATAACTCACACAAATCCCATCTCTTCTGCACAGAGAGTCAGCAGAAAAACATGCACACCCAATGAGCTTTAAGAAGGTGGACAGAAAGACCATCATCTTGCTTTCTGAAAGACCATCATCTTGCATTTTCAAAGACCATCATCTTGCGTTTTCAAAGACCATCACCTCGCTTTTTGAAAGACCATCACCTTGCTTTTTGAAAGACCATCATTTTGCTTTTTCAAAGACCATCATCTTGCATTTTCAAAGACCATCATCTTGCATTTTCAAAGACCATCATCTTGCTTTTTGAAAGACCATCATCTTGCTTTCTGAAAGACCATCATCTTGCATTTTCAAAGACCATCATCTTGCTTTTTGAAAGACCATCATCGTGCGTTTTCAAAGACCATCATCTTGTGTTTTCAAAGACCATCACCTTGCTTTTTGAAAGACCATCATCTTGCTTTTTCAAAGACCATCACCTTGCTTTTTGAAAGACCATCATCTTGCATTTTCAAAGACCATCACCTTGCTTTTTCAAAGACCATCACCTTGCTTTTTCAAAGACCATCACCTTGCTTTTTTTCCTAGCCACTTTCAAATAGGCTCTAGGGGAAAAAAAAAAAGAAATCCTTTCTTTTTCAGATGGAGGATTTCAGATATTTCTTTTTCCAATTTAAAACAATCTGGTTTTGGCATCCAAAACCATTTTCTAGTTCTGAGTGCTTTGCCTTCTACCTTAGCAAAGGCAAGTCTCTTCCCCTCAAAAAGAAGATAAATTAAAATCCCATGCAGTCAGCCTCCCCCTCCCAACTCAAACCCCACAAAGCTGCTTGCTCCTTTCCTTTTTCCTTCTCCAGAGATTAATAGGATTTGGTTTCCCAATATTTACATGGGTGAGCCCTAAGTGAGCTGCTACCACCTGGAGAAGATAACCTGGACCACAGCAGCTGACTCACAGCACAGCAACTGTGAAAACATGCTGAGAAATGTCCCCCAGCCCCAGTGATCAGGATAAGCAGGAGGAAGAGCAGAGCCAAGACCCAATGCTCCTGGGATGGTGCCCACTGTGTGGTGGCCTCACCACACAACCTGAGCCCCATCCTCAGGGCAGGCAAGGCTCCATGTGCATCCAGGGATGCCACTACCCACAGACACTCGGGATCTCAAAGCCCAGCTCCTCAACCCCATCTCAGCAGAGAGCAGAAGGTTGTCCTGGAAGCCAGACAGAATGTAGCCACCTCCTCTGTGTCTGCCCTTTCACAAACTGACTTGCTCAGTGGCCTCTGCTCTGCTTAATTGATCCACTGCCCACCTCCAGCAAACAAATTGTTCTCCTGTCTCATTCATAACATGCTGTGAATAAAATGTGCTTCTGCCTGAGCGAACGCCCTTCAGGGGCACTTTAAATTCTCACAGTGCAGAAGGCTTTCTCCAAAACCTGCATTTTCACAGTGCTGGCTCTCCACAGTGACCCCTGAAGCCACACTTCATGTATTCCAAGCGATGTAGAGGCTTCCCTTGCTTAAACAACTTGGCTAGGAAGGCAAAGTTTGCTTTAAACCAAGTTCTTTCCATCCTCTCTTTTCTCCCCCAAAAAAACAGCTGAGTTTTGCTTTTTTTTCATCCTGAAAACAAAGAAGAAAAATCAAACTCCAAAAAGTGCTTCTTGATCCAGCTCTGAGAACCCACCAAATCAAAGCACGGTCCAGTTGAAATTAGGCAAGAGGTGTAAAGATTCAAATCCTTGTGGGATCTGAGGACCAGCAGCTGTTTGCAGTTTGTTCTTGCTGCTCGAGGAGCATCGCTGAGGAAATTAGTGAGGTTGAATGCTCTCCAAACCACACTTCAAACAAGTAGCCAGCGTAGGATTGTATCTCCTGGGTAGGAGATACAATCCATGACTGTGAAATCCCACCACAAGCTTGTAAT
>NW_010290078.1:5531-6031 GCF_000700745.2 Antrostomus carolinensis | reverse complement strand
GCTGAAGGAGCAGCCCCCACTGCTGATAAACGGGGAGGAGCTCAGATTTGAGCTTCTTTGCACATTTCCCATGTATTTCCAGGACACAGACTAAAAACAAACAGAAGGTGCCCAAGTGTCACCCTGTCTGCAGTTCTTTAGTGATGCCAGACCCCTCTGAACAGCTTCTGTGCAAAGGAACAAGCTGAAACACAGAGAGACAAGGGGGATGGATTTTGCTTCTGTTTGCAAGGATTTAGAAAGTGAAGCAGCTCAGCCACTTGTATTATTAGCACCAGAAAGCCCTAAAATGCTATTTTTGCTGGTAAAGAGCATGTCCCATGAGAGGGAGCTGCCATGTTTGTGCAGGATGGTTTTGGGGAGCAAGGAACTCCTCACCATCAGGAGACATGGACCCAACTGCTCCAATTTTGTCTTCGAGTCATAGAATCATAGAATCCCAGACTGGTTTGGGTTGGAAGGGACCTTAAAGCTCATCCAGTTCCAACCCCCCTGCCATC
>NW_010290078.1:1606-5459 GCF_000700745.2 Antrostomus carolinensis | reverse complement strand
CCACAGCTTCTCTGCCCAACCTGGGACACTGTCTCACCACCCTCACACCAAACAATTTCTTCCTCACATCTCAGCTCCATCTCCCCTCTGCCACTTTCAAGCCATCACCCCTTGTCCTGTCACTCCCTGCCCTTGGCCAAAGTCCCTCCCCAGCCTTCCTGGAGCCCCTTCAGGTACTGGGAGGCTGCTATAAGATCTCCCCGGAGCCTTCTCTTCTCCAGGCTGAACAGCCCCAACTCTCTCAGCCTGTCTACACGTCATGGTTAAAGAAAAAAAAAAAAAAGAAAAAAGAAGAAGAAGAAAAAAGACAAAGATCAAGGTCTCAGATCCTCTTCTCAGGAGCTCAGAGACAGGCAGCAAGGCACAAATGCACATCCAGCAGCGTGGAGCAGCGCAAAGGTCTTTCACCTCGATTGATGCTGGCAGCTCCTCGCCGTGAGCTCTGCCTTGCTCAGAGCCAGCAAGAGCAGATTTGGAGCGTGGGCTTGGCAGGATATTGTAAAAGCTGGGATCAGAGCTGCTTCCCAGCTGGAGTCTAAAATAACTACGAGATTACCTCCACAGGGGTGCAGCCAGCACGTATAACACTTGGTTCCTCTCCTAGCTTGCCCCAGTCTTGCCTGGCTTCCCTTCCACCTTTCTTCAAAGCCTCCTTCACCGCAGGAACTTCATTCTTGCCGAGGGGAAAGAGAGGGCTGAGCTTCCCTGCTGCTGTCCCTCAGGTGCTGTGTCCCATGAGGGGTGCTTTGCGGGCAGTCTCTGGAGCTCCCTTCTCCATGCCCCGTTGTCTGGTTGCCAGAGGCTGCCCAGTCCCTCTGCACCATCCGTACCCGACCATGCTCCTTTCCTGTCTGTGCTGGGAAAGACATCCTGGAGTGAATTGCTGGCAGGCATCGGACACGTGGGGAAAACAGCTCCAAAATTAACTGCAGGCAAATACCTGAAGGGCAGGATCAAATCCATAAACCCCAGGATCTAACCCATTAAACCTCCTCCTTGTCCAGGGGTGGGAGAGGAGAAGCTGGTTCTGCTGAGGCTCCTATTCAGAGGTAAAGTTGACCCAACAAAATGCAGCTGGTCTCCCTTTGGGAATGAACTGAACCACATGGGATCGCTGCAGCTCAGAGAGCATCTCAGGAGAGTCCAACCCAACATGTCTGTTAAGCTCCACAAATGAGTTCAGATAACTCCACCTACTGACCCCACAGGAAGGGAACAAGATCTGAGCAAGAGCAAGGATCTTCCAAAGACACTATGCACTGTGCTGGCCTCACCAGCAGCAGGGGTGATAGGTTCAGTGTCACTTCTGTCCCTAGGGTTGATGTAGAGCTCAACCCACTTCCAAGCTCCTCCACTTTGTGTGCAGACACCACATGCCTTCTTTGTTAGATCCTTTACTGCTGGGTTCTTCCTCCTGCAAAGGAATTCCAGTAATTGCAGAGGGACAATAAGCAAATGGATTTTCTTCTCCCTCAAGATCTGTAGTTCCCTTCCCCTTGTGTGGCCAGGCCACCATCACCTTGGGCTGGGATTTTCAACATTAATAATGCTATTTCATACTCAAGCCAAGGGGTTTTCTGGTATGAACCATCATGTGAAAAAGCAACAAGCTCAGAGATGCAAACTGTTCTTGGGCAAGCTTGCAAGAGGCATTTCTTCCCCCAAAGAGCCCAAACCATTGGAGATGGCTGGAACAGCTGGGGCTGGAGCCCATCAATGCAGAGGAACATGCAAGGCAAACACTTGGTCCATCTGTTCAGTTTGGAGTTTCTCTCAGAGCAGACATGGGAAACCATGACACCAAACAGCCCTGGAACACCTGTGCTCAGTGGAAAGACATCTGGGAGACACATCAGCAACACAACAACAACAACAGGACATCTGTTAGCAAAGGCAGGAGCTTCTCAGCGTTGCAGAACAACACCAGGCTGCCCACAGCTCAGGAGAAGGGTGGACAGCAATACATCCTTCTAGCCAAGAAACAGCGTTAAAGCAACCAGGGATGGGTGACTCAGCACATCGAGGGAGGAGATTCTGCCCCTCTACTCCACCCTGGTGAGACCCCACCTGGAATACTGCATCCAGTTCGGGGGGCCACCAACAGCAGAAGGACATGGAGCTACTGGAGCCAGTGCAGAGGAGGCCACGAGGATGATGCGAGGGCTGGAGCAGCTCTGCTGTGAGGACAGGCTGAGAGAGTTGGGGCTGTTCAGCCTGGAGAAGAGAAGGCTCCGGGGAGATCTTATAGCAGCCTCCCAGTACCTGAAGGGGCTCCAGGAAGGCTGGGGAGGGACTTTGGCCAAGGGCAGGGAGTGACAGGACAAGGGGTGATGGCTTGAAAGTGGCAGAGGGGAGATGGAGCTGAGATGTGAGGAAGAAATTGTTTGGTGTGAGGGTGGTGAGACAGTGTCCCAGGTTGGGCAGAGAAGCTGTGGCTGCTCCTCCCTGGAAGTGTTCTTGGCCAGGTTGGATGAGGCTTTGAGCAACCTGGTCTAGTGGAAGGTGTCCCTGCTGCTGGCAGGGGGGTTGGACCTGGATGAGCTTTATGAAAAGTCCCTCCCCAGCAATTTCCAGACTGAACAAACAATGTGGGGGAAAAGCATCAGCTAGTTTGTCTGAAAGACATTTTCTATTATACAGACATTTCCTAAATATATACATTTTATTTTCTGCTCTCTCTCTCTATAATTATAATTTTTATATACACAAGGCTGCACAACTGATCTCAGAGATAACTTGCATCTTTACCCCAAACATGAGCAAAACTCACAGTTCAAACTCCTGTACCAAAGAGCTTTCCTGACCTGGCCCAGAGGAAGCTTCTGCTTCTGCATATTGCAGATACCTTCTTAAATCAGAAGGTCGTGCAGGGTGAGCTCTGGCAGAGGTCTGTCGAGGCTTCTCCATCAAATTGCTTAGTTCATTTCAAACTCATTTCTATTATTTTTTTTAATGAGAAGAAAAAACAACCCAAAACACCCAAATCCCAGCAGCATTTGACCAAGGTCCTCAGGGACATGGTGTGAATGTTGGGCTTGTCCTGTGCAGGGACAGGAGTTGGACTCCATCATCCTGGTGGGTCCCTTCCCACTCACAACATTCTGTGATTCTATACAATTTTATTTTGCATAAAAACCACACTGAATAATCAGACCAACCTCTTCACTTTAGAGCAACCAACTGCCCTTCTGGAGAATCTGTCCAGGTCTAAACAAACCCACTTGACCTGCTGGTCTCCAGTTATCCCACCTGATTCTTTCTCAATATTGGCAGAATATTTGCTTTTTCCCCCCCCATTCCTTTAAATTCATCAGCTACTCAGATCACCAGATCAGAGACTCAGCTGATTCTTTTAACCTTCCTGGGTACCAGCTCTCCAAACCTCCTGAGATGTAAATATTCAGGTTTCCAGCTGCTTTAAACCTCTTTGTTTCTTTTGAGAGACCACGGTTCACCATCCCATCCCATCCCATCCCATCCCATCCCATCCCATCCCATCCCATCTCTCCATGGGCCTGTTGGTTCCCAAAGGACAAGAACGGGCACACCAAGTCTGCTTTCTCTGGAGAGAAGTCACAAACAACTCCAGGTTGTCTCCCACAAGCTTTCTGAAATGCCACATCACTAAGGTGTACAAATCCAGAACTTACCTTGAAGACCAGGTGGCATCACCTGCTGGAGCTGGCCAAAGATGCTCCTGTGATAAAGGGACGATGCTCAGACAGGCAGTGGCTGTGCCCAGCCCTGCCCAGCCCACCAACCTCTCCAGCACTTTGGAAAGTGTCCTCTAGGTACCTGCGAGGCTGTAGGCACGTCTGTGGCAGGGGCTGGAGGGGGGGGGGGGGGGGCCTGG
>NW_010290078.1:0-1564 GCF_000700745.2 Antrostomus carolinensis | reverse complement strand
GAAAAACGCCTTCACCCCAAGGGCAGTCAGGCATTGGAACAGGCTGCCCAGGGAGGTGGTGGAGTCACCTTCCCCGGTGGGATTGAACAGACAGGCAGACGAGGTGCTGAGGGACATGGGTTAGAGGTGGAATTGGCAGTGTTGGGTTTATGGTTGGACTTGATGATCTTCAAGGTCTTTTCCAACCACTGTGATTCTGTGATTTAGTTCTTCGAGGCCACTCGTCCTGCACATGGCAGCCCCCACCATCAGAGGGAACAACAATATGGATCCAATAGCAACCATAACACAGAGAAAATTTTCTTCTCCAGGGGCTGAACATCACCCAGCAGCAGCTCAGACCTCCCTGAGCAGAAGGCTTCTTACAGCCAGGGCTAGCAGAAGCCAGAGCTTAGTGCCCAAGCCAGACTGCACTCCAAAACTCATGTGGAAGCTCAGCTGTCTCCTTCTCCAGCCCTCTAAGCCTCAGCTGTCCACCAGAGGCAGCAGACAAAGGTCCCCAGACTTTGGGGACTCACGAGAACAAGGAAAAGCTGAGAAAGCTCCTTTGAAGGAGCCTTTGAGGGGCTCTGCCTTCCTCTGGTAGAGGGAAACACACAGCAGAAGGTCCTCCAACCACCTTGACCACACAGCTTGCAACCGCCTCCATCACGCAAGGGTGAGTCCTGCCTGTCTCCCTCACATGCCACTGCTGTCCCAGGCCACCAGCAGCAGGACCTGGGCTCCAAGGCTGCAGCCAGCCAAAGCCTGACCTGCTTGAGATGGGAAAGAGACACACAACCAAGCGAGGGAGAGGTCAGGGGCGGGGGTCCAAACCCATTTATTGAAACAAAAAGAGGTTCAGTTCACATGAAACCAAAGCTGGAGGAGGGACGATGCTTTGGCAGGTTTCTTAAAGAGTCACCATATTTGTGATCTTGTGAAGAGCCTTTTTGTCCTCTCCTGTAAGATGTGACTTTGGGAAGGTAAGAGGGTTTATTTCCTCCACTGGAGTGGCACAAAAATACACCTGTTAACTCATATTATGAACATACATATGGGCTGTGATTTATTTTCTGTGGGAAAATATCACACTCTCAGCACCTAAAATTCAGGATAATTTTAATTATTTTCTTTATCTTACTGAAAACTTCTTTTTTTTTAATAGAAAATCTGACATTTTCTCCTTAGGTTACACAGTTCTGCTCCTTATCCACAATCTTTCTAGGCAGGGTTGCAAAGTGTGGCTTCTACCCCGGCCTGCTCTGGCTGTTTGAGAACAACCCCCACCGCTTGTTCAGATACTTCAGATCCCATCACCCAGGAGAAAAACTGCTTGTTGGCCAACCTGGGCACGTCACGTAGAGTAAAGCAAAGCCCAGGGTCTGGTTTTTGCTAATCTGGATCCTAATTAATGGGAAGAGTTGGGATACGGTGAAAGCTGGTGGTGGGGAAGGACCAGTGCAACAGGAGACCACAAAACAGGGTTCCCTTTCTTTATAAAACAGGCAAAATCGGTACAACGTGGCCACAGCCACCGGAGCCTGGCTGGGATGGCAGGAAATCCCAGAACCTGAACAAGGGC
>NW_010290077.1:0-784 GCF_000700745.2 Antrostomus carolinensis | reverse complement strand
CATACCTACTTTACAACTTTTCTAAGTTGTGAAGTCTCTTTTCCGCACGTCAGTTTGACTGCATTTATTTATGAACATTACAGCATTAGGTGAGAAGTCCAGCTCACTCAGGGGCTGTGAAAGTTAAGGCAGCCTACTCAGTTGTATCTCCCTCCTACTGCTCAGGCTCCCAGCCATGTTCAGAGGATTCTGTTAGCAAGTCCCACTGCTGCTATCCGGCTCTCGCAGCGGCTGACTCTGAAACTCTCATTTCACCTGTGTCACTGCACCTACACTTACAGGGTACATGCTTCCAGGGAAGGCACCAGAGCAGGAGGCCTCAGAAGCAGCCTCGCTGGAGCAGGCAGCGCAAGGGCAGGAGAGCCTGAAAGGTGAGGCTCCCATTTCCCCACACCACGGCCCCGTGCTGAGAAGACACCTGGTCCACACAGGTGGCTTAGGCCAGCAGACATTTTCTGGAGCATTTCTTTGTTCCCCCCGCAACACAGAGCGGCACCTCCTCCCTGACCCGAGCCAGGGCAGGGGTTTAAGCACCCACCAACAGTAACAAACGACTTCAGGCAGCCCTCGAGCTTCGGGCTGTCTCTCCGCTAGTTTTCAGGACGACCCCAAGAGCCCACAACCCACAGTTCCCGTTACCTGTGATCCACACCGTCCTCGGCAGTCTGCAGAGAGGCGGCGCCGGCCCTGAGGGCGGCTGAGGGAGCTCCCCGGGGCCGTGAGGGGAGCGAGGGGAGGACCGCGCGCGGCGTGCACAGCTCGCGCCCCTTCCCGCCTCCGCGGC
>NW_010290076.1:371-1020 GCF_000700745.2 Antrostomus carolinensis | reverse complement strand
GAGAGTTCGTTTTGGGGAGAGCAAGATTTTTGGGAGTGGGTTTTAGGGGGAGCAGGATGTTTGGGTGCGTTTTTGGGGGGAGCAGAATCTTTGGAAGTGGGGTTTGGGTGGGTTTTGGGGGAGCAGGATATTTGGGAGTGGGGTTTGGGTGGGTTTTGGGAGGAACAAAATCTTTGGGAGTGGGTTTTGGGGGGAGCAGGATTTTTGGGAGTAGGGTTTGGGGGAGCAGGATATTTGCTGGTGGGTTTTGGGGAGAGCAGAATTTTTGGGAGTCGGTTTTGGGGGGAGCAGGATGTTTGGGTGTGGGTTTTGTGTGGGTTTTGGGGGAGCAGGATTCTTGCCAGTGGGTTTTGGGGGAAGCAGAATCCTTGGGAGTGGGGTTTGGGGGGAGCAGGATTTTTGGGAATGGGGTAGGGTTTGGGGGAGCAGGATATTTGCTGGTGGGTTTTGGGGAGAGCAGAATTTTTGGGAGTCGGTTTTGGGGGGAGCAGGATGTTTGGGTGTGGGTTTTGTGTGGGTTTTGGGGGAGCAGGATTCTTGCCAGTGGGTTTTGGGGGAAGCAGAATCCTTGGGAGTGGGGTTTGGGGGGAGCAGGATTTTTGGGAATGGGCTTTGGGGGAGCAGGATGTTTGGGAGTTGGGTTTGGGGT
>NW_010290076.1:0-251 GCF_000700745.2 Antrostomus carolinensis | reverse complement strand
TGCGAGTACGTTTTTGTGAGTCCGTTTTGGGGTGGGTTTGGGGGAGCAGGGTTTTTGCCAATGGATTTTGGGGGAGCAGGATTTTTGAGAGTGGGGTTTGGGGAGGGTTTTTAGGGGAAGAGACTTTCAGAGAGCAGGTTTTGGGGAACCTGGGGTTTCCAAGGAGGTTTTTAAGGGAGGAAGTTCTGGGGTGTGGGTTTCCAGGGAGTTGGTTTTGGGGGAGCAGGGTTTTTGGGATGGCTTTTGGGGGA
>NW_010290075.1:391-8372 GCF_000700745.2 Antrostomus carolinensis | reverse complement strand
TTCTATGATTCTATGATTCTATGAAACTGGGCAAGAGAAAGCTTTATTATGTATAAAAACTTCTGTACTTTTCCCCCCAGTTTATTATGTGAAAAATGAATCATATTTTTGACAGTAGTGGATAAGAAAAGTTGTGGCTGAGGGACTGCAAGTACAAAGGGAGGCAGATGGATGAGTGTTGGAACATGCTGAACAAACAGCTTACTTCATTTTGTTTATTCTCTTCTAAAGTGTTCAGTCGCTGGGTGTTTGGAATGTTACATAAAACTAAAACCATTGTGCTAATTCTTCTCTCGTGGCATGCTCTGGATTTTAAGAGAATTACAGCTTTGGTCTTGTAGCAACAACAACAAAGTGGAAGAAATATCTCTGCCAAACAAAATGAATTAAACCGTATATTTCCCTTTATTTTCTTCCTGCAGAAAAAGACCAGTTAGCCTTTGTCCAGCTTGTCCTCATTGCACCGAGGACACTGAAAGCAAGACATGAGGCAGTTTAATCAAGACAGAGGGATCTATCTCCCCATTTTGCTGTAAAACCTCAAGCAGGCTTGACTGACAGCCACCCGGCTGAGTAGCCAGCCCATGTCAGGCTGCTCAGATCTTTCCAGAGTGGCCCCAAGCACTAGTTGTGGTGGTGAACAAGGCCATCTGGTGACAACCAACCACAAAGATGGGTGCTGAGGTGCCCTGGGGCTTGGTGCCCAGGCATGTTTAGGGTGACAGCACACCCTGTACATCCTTTGTCTACTACAAAAAAACCCGGAGTTTAGACTCAAATGCCTAAGGTAGAGGGCAAAGATTGCATTAATCAGCACAATAGCTTCCCAGTGCACGGCAAGGTGGGATGCGTGGGTGATGGACTCCCCTCAACACTGAACAATCCTGTCCTGTAATGGTGGAGGAACCTGCTGCTGCAGAACTTCCCCCTCTCTCTCCCACCCTTGTCACCACCATGTCCAGCCCTGCTCAGACAGTCTTGTATTCAGTATAAGCCAGTAAAGAAAATTTCACTAAGGCATATCACAAAAGCGTGTAGTCTGTGACAAAGATGAGCTTAAATTTGTTGTCTTTTTTTTTTTCTGGGGGGACACTGGTTGCAAACTAATCACAAAAGAAATATGTAATTCAAGCAATTTTCAAAGCTGGAAATTTCATTTCTAAATGAACATTTTTCACAATGCATTTATGTCCCATCACAGACAAATAGTTATCTTCCTAAAATTATGAGTTAAAACTAGGACAGAAGGTCATGTTATTATCTTCTTCAAAATCACGTATACAGACTATTTTTATATGGTATTTTACAGTACAGTTTTAAAAGTATCAAACAGCTCACAATAATCTAAACTATTTCCTGAAGCCAATAGAATATAAAATGTGGCCAGTGAGATCTAACTCCACCTGAATTGTATCTGAAAAAACATTGTTAAAATCCAGACCAAGGACAAAAATTTAAAATTACTTTTTGTGTCAACTGCATCCAGTGCCTCGAGGAAGAACTTCCCATGTGCTCCAGGGAAAGGGACCTCTAGCAGATGAAAACCACCAGCCTCAGATGAAAAGAGCAGGGGACTCGTGTCCCACATTTATTTCCACGGCTGCCTTAATTCTGGGAAGCACAATTTAGCCTTGATGGTCAAATTCAACCTTTTTATCAAGAATGTGTATGTACATATTACATACATGTAATATGCATACATGCATATTACAAATACACAAGCACACAAATGGGTTCTCTCTAAGTGCTTGCATCTGAATGCACTTCTGTGAGTGCATGCCTATAAATATATACATGCATCTGCACATATACCTGTTGTGTGTGTACATACGCAAACACTCCCAAACACAGATAGAGCATGAAATAGCTCTGGAAATGCATTGGATGAGAAAGAAAAGGGTCTACAGTATAAAAAAAAAGATAATTGAGTGAAGATGCTGGGATTGGGGAATGGAGCTGAAGCAAGGCATGTTGTCTGTGGTAGTGTTTTTGCTAAGTATTACCAATTATTACTTTGATATGAAAGTGGATTTGGTGGTAGTTGGAGTTAATGTGGAAGGAACTGCAGGTTGTATCTTACAGTGGTATTTTGCCATAGGCTATAAAATGCAGAGCATCTAAATATGGTCATTCTTACTTTAGAATGTTGTTTGCTTTTATCCAGCTGCTGGATCACAGATGTTGTAAAAGAGTCATCAAAAAGAGAGGAATGGAAGCTTGTTTTGCTTTGAGTTTCTGTATTTGTATGAAAGAAGAGTTCATCAGAGTAACACAGGATTAACAGAACATTTAATATGGAGCAAACACAGACCGAAACACAGTGCTGTGCGCATAAGGAACTGCGGAACTGCATTCTTCTGCCAACATACATAAATGACAAGTCTTTAGGAGACTGTATCTTAAGACAGAACTAACTAGTTTCATTGCCAAATCCTTCAAATTCTGCCCTTTCATTATCCCATCAGTTTGCAATCCTGTAATGTCTAACACACAAACCAGAAATAAGAAAGGTTACAGTTACAGACTATTCAATTATTCAAAATGCATAATGCAAGCAGAAAGTCACTTCAGCATCATGGTGGTTACTGCGAGGTAGAGAAATGGCTGCAAAAGTAGAGAGAGAAAGGTTTAGAAAGGTAGGCCTACACAGAGGAGTAGAATACACTTGGCATGCTGACAACCTTGCACATGTTAGGTCTGAAATGCTTTTAGCTAGTTGAAAAGAAAAAAAAGGAGTTCTTTTTTTTTTTACAGTTAGAGTTTCTGAGGCTGTCTGATTTAGGTTGTAATCCAAAAAGGCACTACTCTTTTCAAATACTTCAATGGGCTTTAGATGAAGGCCTTAGAAATGTGTTTGGTGTTTTGTCTTGCTCCGATTCACTCTTTTCAGAGTCGAGGATTGGATCGATTATTCTCTGGGAAGAGCATTAACACTCCCAGCTGCCATTGGCTCCACAGGTTTTGGAGATAATCAATTCTTCCCAAGGCCCACAGCCACCTTTGGAGGGACTGGCAAAAAAAACCATTTCCAGTTTTAGTACTTCATACTTAAAAAAGAACAGTTTATTTTACATGGAGACAACATTAGATGTCTTTTCCCATTCCAGCTTTATATTAATGTTCCTCTGCCCTCATCAGTATATTAATGAGGAACAACAAACAGTTAAGAAAGGACCACAAGCAATTAAAAAAGATGTCATAACTAATATTGCAAAAGAAACAGCTTGAAAACCTTCTGTTCTTTTCCTTTCTGAAAAATTCCTCTTAAATCTGCCCCTGCTTCTTTCCCCTTTTTCATGCAGCCATCACTTTCATCTTCCCATCTATCCAGCCTTACGGCTGACAGCAGATGAGCTACTAACATTGGATGCTGTTTTTTTCTGGGTTGCACAGAAAATGAATGTAGGCTTTGTAATTTCAGTCTCTGGAAATAGATATGTGTTAGTAGGCTAAGCTGCCTTGTTGAAGACACGCGGCACTAAAACCTTCAGTGGAGGTAATCCCTTCTGTTTGTTTGACAGATCCATTTTTACCAAAAATCTCTTGGCGTGAAAAAAGTGAAACTCTGCCACTGGAAGTTTGTGCCTGCAGACAGCAAAACACTGACTGAGTGACAGGGAAAATATGCAGACTCCTTCTTCTCTGTTGCCTGGGACATGTGGTGTCTCACCCTGGCTCTCCTGGTGCTGGGGATTGCCATGTCTCCCACGCATGGCCCCCATGGCAGTGGGGCTGCCAAGCTGCCTAAGCTGGTGTGCAAATGCCTCCCTCCATGCCCCATGAGTGCTGGCTGATGAGCTTGCATGGGTCTGTTGGGCTGTGCACATGCATCAAGACCTGGGCAGGTTTCAGGCAGCTCTGGGCTCCTCTGCAGCGGTGAGAAGCAGACGACAGCCTGATCAGTGAGACTGCAACAATGGAAGGATGCACCAGACAACAGCCTGTCCTCAGACAGCTACTCACCTGGCTTCAGGGTGACACAGTACTGCTGTGGGGGGAGGCTTGGCCCTATGGAGCTTGTGATAGCATGGATAGTTTGGGATATCCAAGCTCTTGAGGACACTTGAACTAGCCTATCAGAAATGCTGAACAGGGGAAGGAAAGTCTACATTTTTCTTTCTACCTGGTCTGGAGTGCTTACTTCAGGTCTGAAGTTCAGGTTCTTCACACAATGGGGATTTGGAGCCTGCAGCGGAGGCTTTGCTTGCTACTGTGGGCTGGACGTAGTGGGCAACTCCTCTGTGGGCAGTGCCCCTGCTCAGGGTTGGAGGGGAGGTGGGTTTGTGAGGAAGGGGAAGGAAAAGTATGAGTCACCCTCTCCTGCTTTTCTGTCTTGAAACTGCTGTCATGGAGCCAGAAATGCAAAAGGGAACAGAAACAGAGACAGGACGGAGAGTAGCTGCAGCCTAGAGGGGTGGTTTGCACTCTCTCATGTTCTGAGCTGTCTATACATCTTACGGGACTCAAAATTCAGAAATAGTCTAGGCTGTTAATTGTTGAATGTGTGATATGCATGCAGCATCTTGTGATGGAAGTCTTAGATTCTTTATGATATTCTGAGATGTCTTCTCCAGAATTACTGAAGTTTTTATTAGTAAGAAATGTAATAAACTCCCCTCGGAAGCTGAGTCATCCAGTGACTGTTTCCAAAAAATCCCAAACAGTCCCTCCAGATCTAGCTTGTCAGGTGCAGGGTGAGTCGGCAGCCAGCCCCATTTATTCAAAGCTGGGCTAAAAGCAAAATGCAGAATTACTTTATAAAAGGGAGGAAACGGTACTCTCCAGAAAGCAGGGCTTTTAAGAAGGTGAACGCGGGAATTTATCCAGGCAACAAAGATAACTATTATCTGGTGAAAGAGATGTTCTCAAAACACATTTAGGGAAATAAAATATGATCAATGTCTAACTTTTCCATATGTTTTGGTCTCTGACCTTGTGTATCTCAGAACAGTCTATCAGTCCCAGAGTGATTATCGCAGTGTGCCATGTGATGCAGAAGTCATCAGACTGCTACTGCAATGCCTAAATTAGTCTCTGCTGTTTGCAGATAAGATGCCAGTTTGAGCTACTGGAGCATCTCCCAAATGAATGTTGAGACCATAGCTGTCCTCTGTCTGTGGCCTCACTGGCTGAAGCAGTTGCACCCTGTGCTACTCCCTGCTGCACGTCATGACTTCCTCCCAAAGGGCTCATCTGCCCACCAAGCTGCTCATGGGGTCATTTCTACTGTGCTTCCATCTGCACTGGGCTGAGTGAGCAGAGACCTCAGGTGTCTGCAATGCCTCAATGACTGAGCGAGGACCTGCACACGAGCTGCTCTGCGGGCAGACCTTGGCAGACAGGGAAACAGCTGGGATGGCAAACAAAGTGGCCAGTGTAACCACTACTGGAAGAGGGCACCTCTCCATTGGTTTAGGTGCCACAAGAGCTGGCAACGTCTAAGTTAGGCACCAGTGCACCAGTGGAGTGGTCTCAGGAAGGTTCTAATTGACCATCACACTGCACCTTGAAAATTCACCTGCCGTGGATCTCTATCAGGGAGATCTTTTAAGCTAACTTTGCACTGTCAGTGGCAATGTTGGAAAATTCCTAGGTATTTGTGCTCACCCCAGAGACCAAAGATGTTAGAGTAGTTCCTAGCTATACTGATTTTCTATGTCCTTTTTTAGCACCATGTTAAAAAAAAAAAAAAAAACAACAAACCAAAACCCACCCACAGAACTGCTTGCATGTACTTCCTCCCTGGAGGTAGGGATTTTTGAGCCCTGGTGACACAAGTCTTTGCAACCACTGCATGTTGCCACCATGACCTCATATGGGGTGCACACTCAGAGGGCTATTTCGCCCATTCTCACGTCCCTGTGTACAACCAAAGTGAAGAGCCACCACACCTTGTGATAAATGAGAATCAGGTACAAGTGGCCAATGGAAGAGAGATTACAACAGTGATTATCCAAAGCACTTTAGGACATAGACAAATATAAATGTGGGTGGTGGGAAGGTTTTCTGGGAGACTCCCCATCCATGGAGACGTGGTAAGCAGCTGTGTGTGGACTCCTAATCTGCTGCTGATATGAAATACAACACAGCAGCCAGAAAGCACTTGAATGTGTCTAGTCTGCCTGCATGTGCTGACAGCACAGAAGAGGAATAACCAAGCTGTTACACCTATAGTATGTATAGATGCCTATTTCACAACTGTACTGGACCAGGAGCACCCATCTGTGCAGCTGCTTGTTCACGGCCTGACAGAGCTACAAATTCCATTCCTACCAAAATTAAAGGAAGGTTAGTCCCCCAGCTCTGTAAACGCAGCCTTGAACTATGAATTGAATGAGATTATTCATCAATTCCTAGCAGCCTGCTTATAATTATTTTTTCTTACTGTGATTTTGGCATGAAAAGACTGGGAAGTAACTCTCACACATGTTCTCTCCATAATCCCAAGAACTACATCTCTAATGATCCATGTGAAGCTTATACAGGGATCTCCTCTAATATTTTGAGCAACCCTGATTATTGAAAACATTATATATTATAGAAATGTAGGGCCAAATACAGAAATCCAGAAAGCTTCCAACATGCCACGTAGCTGCAGAGCCTCTTTCATTGGGTGAAAATTATGAAAGATTACCATGTGATTGCTAGTACCACTCCTTGAGCTGAGAACGCTTCTCTTTTAAGAAATTGTAAGATCTTTTAATCAGGATTTACTTCCCTTTCTTACTACTTTAGCACTTGGGTTTTGCTTCAGGTTTTTGCGTTTTTCCTTTCCACTAACAAAACTGAAAGTTGTGAGCAACAGCAAGCAGAAGAAGGAAATACTGAACACACCAGAAGGCATACGAGCTGAGGTAGGACAAGTTTTATCTGCTTTTTCTGATGTAGATAGAAATGGTTGCAGTAATTAAAATACAACCTATTTCTATGTCTTATTACTCACAGTAATATTTTTATTTGCCAAAAGCTGTGATCGTTGACTAAATTTCTCTATGACAAAGCCAGTCTTGAGAATATATTTTTGGCAGAATAAAGGGTGGATTTATGTAACTAGGAATGTTTACCAGATAGAAGATAACAATCAAGTTGTGGATCTGATTAAGTGAGTCTTGTTTTTTAACTAGATGAAAAATACATATTTGTTTTATTGCAAACTTTGAAATGGTGTTAAAAATCAGACTCTATTTTTAAAAATTATTATTGTACATGTAGAAAGGTTAATGAAGTGCCTAGTTATGATTAATTCAGTGTTAATTTTAAATATTACATTTATTACATTTACTCTTGGTAATGCTGCTCCTGAAACACAAAGTGAGTGTTAGAAAGAAAGTCAATGGGAACTTTAAAAAAACATGAGAACTTCCGTTTTTCTGAGAAGTGCTGTGGCAAATGCAAGTGATCTCCTATATAGCAGCAATATCATAACTGCCTTGCTATATAGGTAATGAACATGAGACTGTGGTGTCCAGTACCCTCTTCAGACCGAGGATTATTGTGACAGATGCACAGAGCATTTCTTTTTCCTGGCATAAGAGGAGCTATGTGTTTATCACTTAACATAGCAAAGAGCTATATTTTGAATGAACAGCCTGATTTCCCTATTTAATTTTGCATATGCAGAACACCTTATTAAAAATAGGTCCTTCAGTAGTTCTTCATGGTGTAGTGAATGGAGTGTTTCAGAGCAGCAGATCTGAGATCAGCAGTTTGGAAATGGAGAGTTTCATGTTTATGCTTTTAGTGACAGCAGAGGTTTCATATTTACAGCTTTAGCAGCAGCAGCCCTCCACCACACCTCCCCAAAAGCAGCACGTCCTTCTGTCCAGGCATGGCACAGAAATCGATCCCACTCTCTGCTGAGATGCTGGATGACTTGATGGACTGCTCTAGGTTTAGCCCTCCACTAGAACTGGGGGTAGCCCAAGGCTGCTGACTGTTGCCACTTTCCCAGTGACAGCTTTTTGACCTACAATATAGAATC
>NW_010290075.1:0-344 GCF_000700745.2 Antrostomus carolinensis | reverse complement strand
TAACACAGGATAGTCAACTCTGGTTGTTACGCTGCCGGGAACTAGGGGCAAACACTGTAGGAATTGTGCTGGCAGCTCTGAGTGATGTCCTTCTAGCCCAATGTTCAGTTTCTGATGGTAGCAATAAGTGAGGCTGGTGAGAAACAAGTTGGGAGTCTGATCACCTTCCAGAGTGCTTTTTCCCCTTGCATTTCCCCAGCATCATGACTGCTGGAGAGTACATCCCTGCCCAGTCTTTTTTTTTTCCATTTATTGTTCTTACATTTGCCTGATCCTGTTTCATCCCTGCTGAGCCGCCTGCCCTCGCTGCCTGCTGTGGCAACAGGCTCCTGGTGCTTCCTGCT
>NW_010290074.1:14002-54292 GCF_000700745.2 Antrostomus carolinensis | reverse complement strand
ATAATAATAATA
The DNA here is from genome assembly GCF_000700745.2 of Antrostomus carolinensis. NCBI lineage: Eukaryota > Metazoa > Chordata > Aves > Caprimulgiformes > Caprimulgidae > Antrostomus > Antrostomus carolinensis. The sequence goes on along the minus strand of NW_010290074.1, from coordinate 54,280 downwards.
ATAATAATAATAATAACTACTTGTTCAGAAGACATTTATACAAATATCTAAACAGTTTTTTGAGGAACAAATCCATATTGAGCAGATATGGATAACATTTGCAGCAATAATGTCTGGAAGAAAGGAAAAATGAAAAGTGTCAGTCAAAGTAAATAGATTCTATATTGCAGCCCCCAGGAGGCCATGCTACGATGTATAATATATTCAGTTGCTCACACCTAGCCCTATTTTCAAAGTCATAAACTGGGGTGCATTTGTCAGAGTTTCAACAATATAATTGTTTAGTTGTAAATTTTCCTGCTGGCAAGTTCCAGAGTTTTCAGATAATCCCAGGCAGGGATTCAAGCTTGCGGGCACATATGCAATAGATGGTTCACAGGTAGCACATGGAGCCTGCAAACTGTGCTGCCACAGAAGTTTTCAGGCAGTCATGAGCTCCCTCAAGCACACAATGTAATTTGAATATATGATACACAGATACATCCATGCACAGAGTGACATTGTTGCGGATTGTGTATGATTAACAGTGGAAGTGCAGAGTAGGTTTATAAGTGTGTAAATCTCTCAAATTTTTTAGCATCTTGAGCAATTAGACACTTGAAGCTATGTCGGGAGGGCTTGGCTCAGGCCTTACTTCAAAATAGCCAAGGGAAACACCTCTGTCTCTGTTAGCATGAGGCACAGTCCATAGCTTCTTTCTTTGGCTATTTTTCTCCTGACTACACAAGTTATGTCATGGCAGGAAGATGTCCTGAGTTTTTTTGTTTCATTTGAATGCTTATTTAGTTTCCATTTAAGTTATACAATGGGACTTGAAGTGTTTATAGAAAAAGCTACAAAGATAGCAGTTATACTGAAACCACTTCTTCGCAGGTAAACAATATGAGAGCTGTTGTGCATAAACTAATGAAACGAAAGGGAGAGAGAAGAGCATTTCCATTTCTCACTGGATTAGGAAGTCAAAGACTATTTCCCTGGTTGAGCTGGAGTTTTCTCCCTCAAAAAACCATACACAGAGGCATTTATTTATCCTTAGATGGAAGCAAAACAATGCTGGAAGACTCTGGAGAATGGTGCAGTGTCCCATCTCTCACAAAGCCTTCCCTCTCTGTTGTTTGAAGGGTAGCACAAATCCCAACAACATAGAATTTCCTCCTATGAAATTCACAGCGCATAACCTTTACCCATTAATTCTTAAAAACCCCAGAACCTATTGCAATAATGATAACCTTCTGAGTCCCTGAAATTGCCTTATAGCATGAGAGCAAGAGAATGAAACTATGACTCTTCCTCCATGCCTTTCTTTGAACTATTGTTGATCCATCAGAAAGGGCCTCCTAACCCACTCACTCACAGTACCCAGGGCAGCTGCTGCAGATGCAGTTGTGGGATTTACCTATGCATCTTGAAGGTCTACATGTCTTTGGCCCTGCTGTGCTGTGGCACATCACCTGCCCCTTTACCTTCACGACCCCTCTCTTCTTAGCTGCTTCAGCTCACTGGAGCTCAAAGAGACATAGGTGGCAGGAGGTCATCAAGAACATCCCGGTGAGCTCCTGTTTCTGAAATCTTTAATGCTCTGTGCCCGCCTTAGTGTTACTTGGCGGGGGGGGGGGGGGAAAAATGGGGGGGGAATAAAGGATACATTTTCCCAGTGTTTTGAATATGAAAGCTACGTTAACAATATTCCCTCTACCCTCAAAAATTTGTCACAAGGCATGATGCAGAACTCCAGAAAAACTCTGAGGAGACTTGGTCACTTGAAGGGCCAACACAGGCACAGACTAGTACACAACAGCTCAGGTTGAATCAGGGTTGCAAGCACTTTCCTCAGATGGCCCAGCATCTCCACAGCACCGTGCAGTGCAAGCCTTGCCACTGACCTTAGCATAGAGACAAAGCAGGACTGGCTACAGAAACCAAGGGCCTATGGTGTTGTCTACGATGCCCTTTGCAGCTTCTGCCTTATTTATATGCAGCAGGGCAGTTTGCAAACACCTAATACAGTGTCATGGTTCTAGCTTTGTAATTTGGTGGAGTGGATGTACACAATATTAAATGCCCTCAGTTCTCCTTCTTGAGAACTCACATACGTCTTAAAAAATAATTGGAAGTAGAGCACAATGTTTGAGTGTAATACTGAGTGCCAGAGAGAGAAACATTTGTATTTGCTGTCTCTTTTTTCTCTCCTATTGAAAACACACAGAAAGAATTGCTTTATCTCCATCTTCCTTGAATACCCCTGAAGATCAAGAGGCTGATAGTCAAAGGTATTATAAATTCCTCTGTAACACAGTTCTCTAGCTGGTATCTGTAACTCTATGCCTGCCTCAAGCTTTATCCAATAATTAATCAGATTGCCTTGGTCACACATACTTGGACTGTAAAATGCCTCTGCAAGAGACACTCACAACCAGCCCTGACTCCACACACACAAGGCTCTGATTTATTCATCAATTTGGCCCGACTAGAAGCAAAGCTACTGTTTTTCACCTGGGGTGTGATCCAGCACTCATTGATGTCAAAGGCAGTGCTCCCGTTGACTTCCATGGGATGCAGGATCAAGGCTTTCGCCCACCAGCAACTGACAGTAAGTCGTGCTGGTAGGGAGGGCAAGACTCCCAAAGGCAATTTAGAGTGCAACAAATTTACCATTGTGTGCTAGGTTATAGAAGATCCTCCTTATAATCAAACCATTGAGCCTCAGTATTTAGATACCTGTGCTGAACAGCCATGCCACACTGGCTAAGCTCCCAAACCTCCATTTCAGCCTCAGTTAAATTCAGTGTAAAAGCCTGAGGTCCTTTCCACCTTTGCTCTCTTCCTCTTCCTTCCTTCCTTCCTTCCTTCCTTCCTTCCTTCCTTCTTTCTTTCTTTCTTTCTTTCTTTCTTTCTTTCTTTCTTTCTTTCTTTCTTTCTTTCTTTCTTTCTCTTTCTTCCTTCATTTTTTTTGCTTGCTTTTTTCCTTTACCTTTTTCTTCTCTCTTGCCTTACCCCACTTTCCCTGTCCCTTTCTCTTCTCCTCTCTTCCTTTCCTCATTTCTTTCATAACTGACTTGTTCTTCTCAGTTTTGCTTCAAAATTCTAGATAGCAATTCAGAAGACATGTGTCCATGTGTTCAGATGGGATCCATACTAGTTTGGTTATGCTTTCTATAACAGCTGAAAAAAATGTGTTCGAAGAGCATGACAGAACACAGATTCTGGAACATCATGCGTGCAGCAGCTTCACTCCCAGCTCTCCAAAGTCTGAAAGTAACAGAAGTGTACAGAGACAGTCTACTAAGCAGGTGGGTATTTTTCTTGGTATTATACACTGGTTTACTTTTAAAAGAGAAACTTTTTCAGTTAACATTGAAGTTGTTTAGAATTTACTGTCACTCATTTAGGAGCAAAATTAGTCTTCCTGTATGAAGATAAAATTTGCTTATCCCAGTTACTTTAAACTAGCTTTTCTTCTTTGATTGCTAGACAAATACCTTTTGTTCAATCAAAATGTTATATTGTTTCTTCCACATATTCCTTGGGGCTAACTATTCCTATGGTTTATTTCTGCCTTGTCCTCTCTTCAATTGGCCCGAAATGCACTATGTCCCATCTCCCATCATTTGAAGGTTAGAGGTGACTGGTTTATCTAGAGTTCACTTCAGTTATATCGGCACACACATGCTGCAACTGGCATACTCAAGCCTCCAAGCCCTGACTCTGAAAGCCATTTCCACATTGTAAGAGCAGGGGATGTAGGCTGTGACCCATCAGTAGGCTGTCTATACACTAAAGTAATGGAGAATGTGATAAACTGTCCCCAGAATATAGTCTCAGTTCCCTGACTCTTAATGGTAGAATAACACAATAGGGTCAGACTAAAAAGGTTTCCTTATGAAAATTTTATCAGCAACTTTGGTAAATTGCTGTGGGAAAGGTGCTTTGCTCTCAGGCAGACCTGGAACCTGTTTTTACAAGGTACAGCTTGCATGCATTGCCTCACTCCCGCAAGATATTAAGGGCACTCAAATTGAATTAACACCAAATCAGGCCGGTGCACTTAACAATACAAATGCACTTAAGGGATGCCTCAGAATGATTTGTGACTAAAGAAAGCAAAGAAGAAATCAGCCTTGAAGACCACAGGGGTGGTGTTGTGTGTCATATACAGGAAAAGCCATAAGTAGAACTTAGAATGCCGGAAAACCATGAACTTCAAGGGCTCTCAGATACCTTAGACCCAGCCGTAAAGTAGATGGTCTCTTTTGTGGTATGGAGAAACAACTGATAAATAAATTACAGCCAATTTTCTTAGTGGCATAGTCTCCATTACCTCTGACAGCAGTGTAACTGCTTTGCAAAAATGATAAGAGGTGAATAATGGTATATTATGGTAGCAGCAAAGGAAATTCTCTGAGTTGCCCGTTCTCTCCATGAAGGCAATGACACAATGCAGAAGTGAATGAGATGTGATGTGGCAGCTGACAGGGAGCTCCATGTGGACTACTGCTAAGGCCAAAGCAGCTGAACCATAATCCTAAAAAAGAGGGTGGAAACAGTGGGGGTTTGTTTTTCTGTTAAATTGTCAGAGTCATCCTTTTCAGGAAGCCATCTCTCTTTGCTAATATTTTTCATCAGGTTACTTAATTGTATCTCCTCTGAGCCTGCAGGCAATATTCTCCCATAAATTAGAGGACTAACCCTGGAAAGTTTAGACCACAACCAGGCATAAATCACATAAAGACCACTAAGAGCATTCTGCATATCAGGACTGTTCTGTGGATCAAGCTTTACAGACGGATAGGTCCACCATGGTGAAATTGGTCTATATTGAAGGTAATAATTCCCTCCTGGTCAAACACTAGTATTAGATTAAAAATATCATACATTCAAGATATCTGTTACATGGATAGTCTCTTCAGCAAGCATGATGTTGGAGGCACTATTAATTGAAGCAACATTAGTCTTCTTTCTTGACACTGCAAAACAGTGGAGTTGGGGTCTTAAGTGACTGGAACTTAGAGCAGAAAGGAAAGTGAAAGATTCCAGACATATTTCTAAGTCCAGGATGTCTGTGTCAAACTACAATGGTGGTGGTTGCAGTGGGATTTCTGCCTATCAGTACTACCATTTCTGCTTTTGCTGCTCTTACAAAAAATAGCTAATTCAACCAGAGCTTCTGATTTGATATGCAGGAATTTCCTTGGCTTAGAAGGAGGCTTTATATCAACCATTGAAACAAGACACTTGTAAAGTCATGATGGTATTGTGGAAAAGCAGGATGAAGCTTGGTTTGATGTTTATGGAGAACATGTCAGGAAGTTGTGAAACAATGGGGGATTTCTGTGAGCTGTATCAGGGCTGTTGAGCAACGCTCATATATGCTGCTGCATTTACTGTTAAAGAAAACACGGTGTAGGGCCACTTGTTTGAGCCTGCTGTGGCAGGATAGTTCACAGGCTGTGGAGCACACATCTATCTTCCAGCTGAGTGCCAAGAGGTAGGAAAGAAATAATCCCATACAGCTAAAAACTCTGGTGTGCATCCTAGCAGCCTGTTGGCAGAGGAAGACGTAAAACTACTGCTATGAGCAGTAGGAGTTGGGAGCTGGCTCAGCAATGGAGACAGGTATCGCCACAAACACTAGTACAGCCAGCCCATGGGGTACTTCATCCACCCCGGAAAGGGCCAGCCCAGCAAGACAGGGGGTCAGCCAGGGAGTGGACATAGCCCGTTCCTTGTGCCCTTCTTTCATGGTCTGAAAACCAAGTCCCAGAGAGGAGCCAGCAGAAGACATTCAGGGAAGAACAGACTTTTCCTCCTTTCCTGCGCCCCAGAGTAGAGCAGAGTAACCAGCACACAAGCAGATGACCTCACAGAGCCAAACTCTGCCATGGGAGGGCGACTTTTGACAATGGTAAGACAGAGACCTTCTTCTCCAAATATTTATCCAGGCCTTAGCCTGGCCAACTGAAGATTTTTCTGTGATTCTACTCATTTTAATATGGAAGGAGAGTGGGTTAAAGGATTTCCTCTGTGTACTGTTGCTACTTGAGTAGCAGCAAATGGAAAGCAAACTATTTCTGAGCAGACTGAACCAATGCCACTTGAAACACTCTCAACAGAGAAGAACTTCGGGTTGGAAAACATCTTTGCAGGCAAACCTTTGTGCCCACAACAGCAGAGTTTCAGGAGGAGAAAGAGTTGTCCTGGCCAGCAGTTCAGCCTCCACACTATGCCTTTTGTCCTTCCATCCTTCTACTCTTCAACTTGGTAGGAATTTAACACAAATAAACATGCTGTAGCTGCTGAACTGGATGACCCACTAGATGTCCTTCTTAACAAATGTTTTTATGAAATTAACAAAAGGACTGTGCAACCTCTTCCCATTAATTCAGGCCCAGCTTTAGCTTGTACTCATGGTATGCTTATTATCACCTCCTCTTGGAACACTAATAAAACATATCCACTAAATTTTTGCTCAAACTCAAGAAATATTCCTCTTAGCATCTAAAGCAAAATAATCAAAACCCAGCCTTTTACTCAATTTTTTGTTTCTGGAGAGAATTTCTGAATTCCCTTATAAAACTGGGTCCTTGAACAATTTCTGGGGACAAAGTAATTTTTATAAATTGACAGACTGAAATGTATTTGCACACATAATAAATATTTGCATGAGTAAAAATTAATCAGGCCTACAGATCCTGATAGAATGACTGAGTCAAAAAATAATAATTAAACTCAATTTTTTCATATGTAAGTCAGATTCTAATGATCTGGATTTATTTTGGTTTCTTTATTCTTATTGGAGGCAAAATTTTGTATCAAGTTTCTCTGTAAAAATAGTGAATGGAAAGTTACTAAATGATTAATAACAATAAATGGTTAGTAGGTATTGTAATAAATAATCATTTTAAAAGTGAGTCAGTCAGTCATTAGGATGCTAGCCATTATTAAAAACTATGCATTACACTTCCTCTTGACATGCTTATAAGCTTCTACATCATTTTTTACTACAAGGATTATACCTCTTTTTTACCTCTAGTAAGCATTTATTAACTCTTTATAACTATCTAGGAATGAAACCATGTTGTAGAAGGCAAAAGGAATATCTTGTGATCAGAAGTGCATCACAACACCAGAATATCAGTCCCAATGCAACTGATCTTTCTTATGAAGACAGTGAATGATTTGAAGGCAGTTGAACTAGATTTTCTGTTGTACAAGAAATAAATACCATCCAGGAATCTCACATGTGCAGCAGAATCACTGAACGGTTGAGGTTGGAAGGGGGCTCTAGAGGTCATCTGGTCAAATCCCCCTGCTACCTAGAGCCAGTTGCCCAGGACAATGTTCAGACAGCTTTTGAATTTTTCCAACGATGGAGAATCCACAGCCTCTCTGGGCAACGGGTGCCCGTCCACAGTCACCCTCACAGTGAAAAAGTGTTTCCTGATGTTCAGATAGAGCCTCCTGTGTTTCAGTTTGTGCCCACTGCCTCCGGTCCTGTCACTGGGCACCACTGAAAACAGCTGGACTGCATCTTCTTTGTAGCCTTCCTTCAAGTATTTATACACAAGGATGAGATTCCCATGAGCCTGCTCTTCTCCAGGCTGAACAGTCTCAGCTCTCTCAGCCTTTCCTCACAGGAGCAATGCTCCAGTCTAATAATTTTTGTGGTCTTCTGCTGGATCTGTCCAGTATGTTCATGTCTCTCTTGTACTGGGTAGCCCAAAACTGGACACAGGACTCCAGGTGTAGCCTCACCAGTGCTGAGTAGAGTGAAAGGATCAACTCCCTCAACCTGCTCGCAGCAGCCCTCCTAGTGCAGCCCAGGGTACCATTAGCCTTCTTTGCAGTAAAGGCATGTTGTTGTTTCTTGTTCAGCTTGTTGTCCATCAGGATCCCCAGGTCCTTTTCTGGAAAGCTGAACAATACACAGGTTAATCAAACACCTGACCCAAATTCCATATAGTGTGACTTCTTCTTCATTACATTTTAGATCACCTTGAATTAACAGTAGAAAATCATCGACTGAATCCAGAAAGTTCAAGGTAAAATGAATTAGAACTTCAGGAATCTACCCGCCCCTTCAGATCTGTCCCTTAAATGAGAACTGTGTTTATGTGGAAACACATTTTCATTATTAAGTATTCAGCAGGCCATTAGAATATGACAATAGATCCCAAAAACTTTATTCTCCTGAACCAATTTAAATAAACACAGCTAAGGAGAAGGATGTATGCCTTGCTCACCCTAAGTGTTAGCAAAAGTTAGTAATACTAAAAGTTCATAATTGCCAAACAAGGAGAAAAGTGTTGTTTCGTTTGGAGTCAGTCTGCTCACATATCCCCTGACACTTTAAATGAGTTCATTGTAATTTATGAGCATTAAAGCTTTCCCCTCCATCAGTCAACTCATTTTCTTGGTTTAATTTTAATATATATTGTGAAGTTATATCCCTTGAAACCATTGGCTTGTCTGAAGGTCCCCAGGCACTCCCTCCTCAGTTCTCTCTCTCAGTCCCACTTGCTCTTCTTCACACACCTCAATGTCTTGAGTCAGCTGGTTCTAGCCCACAGAAACATATCAGTCACAGCAGGAGAGTTTTCCCTCTCACATACTCATACTCAGCAGGAGAATATAGAATGAATTTCCTCTTCTAACTTATATACACATTTATATACATATGACCGACACACTTCAGTGATTGTAACTACCCGACTTAGGACTTCCATTGGACCACGGGGTGAGGTTTGCTTTTTTTTTTTTTTTTAATTGCCTGCAAGTGCTCTGGCCAAGAAACAAGGAATACAACTTCTTTCCCATCCCTGACCACAAAGCTGAGCAAGAGTTTCCTATTATATTTACGAAGTTATGTGTGGAGTTAGGTTTCCCATTACATCCATAATGTGATTGGTAACTGGGTAAACTTGCATGGACTGCCACACTGTCATAGTACCCAGTGATATTAAAGTATAAATATCAGTGTCACTGGAAATTCTTGTGGTTGCAATGGTCTACATCAGGGGGTTCAACCATGGTGTTAGGCTGATTAATCAAAATCCCTTTGTGACAAGAGAAAAGACACATCCATCTTTCTGTCATACACAAAGTTTCTGTTAGCATGTCCTAATAGAGATTGGTGGGTTAGGTATAGTTAGCTAGTTCCCTTTGTCAAAGAAAAGAGATGCCTAAATATGGCACCTGTATACAAAACTGTGGGAAAGATTTTACCTCCATTCGATTCAGACAAGAAAGCATTTGAATATTTTTGTGGTTTTAGACTTGGGAGGAAAAAAACATAAAATATCCATGGAAAAAAACAGTTTCATTGACTAAGTCATTGCTAAAGCTGCATTTTTTCATCATCGTTTCTGAGAGAGTTAAGGAGTTCATGTTTTTCAGAAAATTATCCGTGACTGATGACACTTTGGGACTCCTTGCATGTGGGTGGCTGGACACAATGCTAACCAGTTTAATCCATTTCAGAGAAACCCTTTGCTGCTGTCAAATTAAGTCCCAGACTGCAACGGGATATGACAAAGAGCAGGAACCCAGCAATGCCACCACAATGACAAAGTGTCCTGGAACAGGGAACTCTCCCCAAGACTGCCTGAAGCAATGAGCTCTCTCCCTCTCATAAAGAAAACAAAAGGTCTTTTTTCTCCCCCCCCCTTTTTTTTTTTTTTTTTTTTTTTTTTTTTTTTTTTTTTAATTCTCACTCCTATGTTTAGAAGCATAGCCTGGTGCAAAGGTTAGTTCTGGCATGGTGACCAGTTGGGTTTCCATATGGTATTTTTTTATTTATTCTTTGTCTAAAATGCTTTTGGCACAATATAAATATATTGTGAGTTAGATGGTGTTTATAGAAAACCTGAATACTTGAGTTCATAGAAAAGGTCATTGACTCATTCTTTCTCTCATTTTAATTGAATTTTCCTTCATTGTTGTTTCTGCTGCTACTAATTTTATTTCTTTATACATACTGATTTCTTTTCTGGATTTGTTTTTGTTTGTTTGCTTGCTTTTTGTTGTTTTTGTTGTTGTTGTGCTTGGGGGTTTTTTCAGCTCTACCACTCTTGAGTTGTCTCCAAAATCTTCAGTCTTATTAAAATGGAGGAGAGCGGTCTTGTCTACAGACTTGCCATTTGGAGCTAATGCCCATTCCACCTCAGCACAGAAGGTTTCCCTTCAGTCCCTCCGAAAGAGGAAATTTGATTCTGCTTGAGTTTTCTTATGAAGCATAGCAACATTAGAGCTTCCACATCCCTTTCACTACCTTTAACACCCTGTTTCCTACCTCTACCAAACTACTGTGCCAAAACTGCTCTCATTTTACCTACTCACAGTATTTGTGGAAACCTCACTTAACACATCCTCCAGTTCAACAAAGGGCTGTGGCAAAGCTCCACTTCAAAAAAAGCATTAGCTCCCTGTTTCCTCCCCAAGTGACTCAGACTATGTTCAATTGTGTAGGAAGCCTCTCCTCATATCCACTTCTAAATAATGCCAAATGGCACTAATGATTGATTGCTCTGTGGTTGTATCTTCTTGGTCTTCAGCAGAGTTATGTGAAGAAATAATTTTTACTGGACATCTTTTAGGTCATCTTCAAATGTTAAGATTCAGATAAGGAAGTTAAGTTTCATGTAGGCTATTTTGACTATGTATATAAATATATATATATGATATGACATATATCTTATAGCATTTTATGCCATTGCTGGTTAATGTCAGATGACAGTTTCCCCTAGTTATGCAAACTGTAAAATTTTCCTGAATCCAGCCTTGATGGAACACAGCTGCCTTCAAATGCTTTAAATTTACCTCAAGGCCTCAATCACACCAAGGCTAGTTCCAAGATCAAGGCGAACCTCGATATGTTGAACAACAGAATTGGCTGTAACCTTTTTAAAATTTGACTTATTGCATCTTTGTTTCCAGCTGGAATCCTTTGCAGTAATGAAAGGCTTGTTGAAATCAATATGGCCACGTTGACCGGCTGAAAGGAAAACCCTGTGGTTCTTGTTCCTAACCTGAGTGCTTTACACTGATGGCATTATCATCTCTGGGCTTCTTGTATCTGACCCTCACTGACAACAATATCTTTCAATTTCTGTATTATATAATACAGAGATAATACACATTGGGAAGGAAAACCCTGATTTTGCTTTGTAATGGATATTCCAGCTCACTGGCTGTGAAGCATCACCAGTGACATCAGAGGTCACACAGTGACATTGAGGGACTGGGGTAAGTGGACCTTTTCCAACCCATGTGGAAATATTCTGTGACTGAAGGGGAGACTTTCACAAGTTTTTGGCAATAGGCTCGCTACGTCTGTCCTTAAGCAAGATAGTACTTAACTGGGTATCTACCTTTAGGCATAAGTCCAAACTACAGTGCTACCTGGAATCAAATGATATTTTTTAATCAGGACATCATGTCACATCTGATCTGAGTCAATTTAAAAAACAAAACTTTTCTGGTTAATAAGCAGAGCTAATGTCCAAGATGTAAACTATTGTGCTGTAGTTACCAAAGGCTTCTAAAACCCAAATTGCAATCATTTCCCAGCTTGGCTAAATTTTTACTTACTCTCCGCTAATATAAAGAAAGCTGTTAATCATGGAGACTTCTATAAAGTAACAGTGGACAAAATGAATGACAAAATCATTAAATGTCTCCCAACTTGCTTTTCAAGAAGTCATGAGTTAGATTCTCAGGGGATTACGTGTACCTACCATCACAGGATGTATCACTTGCAGAGAATTTCTCCTGTAGCTTGCTTAAGGAAAAAAAAATCCTATTAAATATCAGTACATATTCTTTCTTCATATTTTGTTCTGGACTTCAGTTTTCTGTGTTTTTTCACCAGTCAGTTTTGTCATGCCATTAGAAAGGAACTGTTAGTATAAGAGCAGCATATTAAAAAAAACAATCCAGTGTACATTGTTTGGAAAAGCCCCTCACTGTGATAGGTGACGTAAAGTTTCCCTTTTTATATACATTATGTCTTAAATAAGACATACTTGGCAGTATCACATTACAAATGACTGCTGTGCTGGAATCAAACTAGAGATTGAAGCAGTTTGCCTATTACAGTGAAATTAGTCCAGTGCCTGGGTCATTTAACAAAAAAAATTCAGAAAATGTAATTAAAGCAGAACTCTACTCTGTGAACACCAAGTCTGCTCTTTGCAGTACTGTCTACAAGACAGGCATGTGAAAACTCTTAATTACTTGCATAGTTCTATTGACTTCAGTAGGAATACCTGCAGGCACAGGTTTCTGCAGGACTGCCATTCATACACCTGCTCTGGGAGCAGGCTGATTATTAATTTTAGCAACATCTAAGGATACCTGGCATGGTACAGCAGGCGCATATCACATTGTGATATTTGAGCTAGAAACACAATTAGTCTACCTTCCTTAACTTAAAGCACATTTTTAAAACTTATAGATCTAATTTTAATTGTTGTTTTAGCATCATTCCTGAGAGAGAGGCTGAATGGAAGAAGTGAAGATGCATTTTGGTTGGACAACCAAGTTCCTCTCAATGTTTTCAGGAGATGAGCAACTTTTAAACTTCAAGTTGACTGTGGCAGGCAGAAAGCTTCAAACAGAGCGAGATTTAAATAGGTGTTAGACAGTATCAGATATTTGATGGTTTAAAGAGCCTACATCTAAAATGAAAACAATGTAAGTCCATTCAACATAGCAGAAAATGAAACTTTTTGCAATCCATTTTATTCCATTACTTCCACTGGAATAAATAAACAATACTTAGTATATCAAAACAGCTGTTGTTAAATTTACTGGTGTAACTTATCAGAGGAAAGAAAAATCCTCTAGCACTATCATCTTCTTGTGTTAGAAAATTGAAAAAATACAATACTGTTATATACAAAAACTTGAATACCGTATGAAATTCTATTTTCTTGTGATAATGGTACAGAGAAAAATTTTTCAGTAGTCAAAATCACTAATGCATCCTCATTCTTTTATATTTACAAGTAATCAATGAGAAGTAGAATAACAACCAGAACTTAAGGTTAATGAAATCAAATGAAGAATTTTGAAAAGTCAGACCTGTTATTGATATGCCTAAATATTGACTTTAGCCCCTATGAATAGATCAATAGGGTTTAATGTCAGAATGGACTCATCATAACAAAAAAACAACAATCTTCCCTTAAGAAATGCCTGCTTATGTCCAATGCATGTTCTTGAACTTTTTAGTTGCTCTCTATGCACTTTTTAGAAAAGAAAAAAAAAAAAACAAATTAATTCACCCCAGGTATAAATCATGACCTCTGTTGTTTCAGTGAATATCACTTTGAAGAACTGTCTTCATTTTAGCCAGAATTTGTCTAACTTCAGTATCTTAATCTTGTTAGGAGTTTGGCTAATAGAGAAAATGGTCTGACAGTGTAATCTGCATGCCACTCCACACTGCAGCTTGCCCTCAGGGCCCATCATCACCTGGAGCCTCTCCCTCAACCCTGTCATTATCTCAGCTCCCTCTTGGACTGTGGGACCAGTGATGGGCAATACTGCAGCAGGCTCAGTGTCAGGCTTACAGGTGCTGAACACAGCACAGCCCTCTTTGCTCATGACAACCACAAGGCACTGTGGGTTTTTTAAATGATACAGTCCCTCAATTATAAGACTACCTTTAATGAAAGAGCCATGGAAATGTATTTGCTGTCACCACCGCATTCTTGCAGAATGAGCAGTCATTTATCAGCAACAGTTACGGTCATTGCTCAGGGAAATGTTAAACAGCATAAGGTTGACATGCTCACGCCATTGTATCCAACTGTGGAATAAGCCAGGCCAACCAGAGCAGTGACAAACGTTCCTAAGCTGTCTCCCATAACAAGAACCAGAAGGCTAACCATCTCAAGGGCTTGGGTGGCTATGGTGGATCCTCCTGCACCCCTTCAGGGAAACCTACTCGTTTGAATAAACTAAATTTGCCAGGGGAGATGAACTTCATTGCATCCCACTCCTGACAGTTTGGTGCCAATGCCAGCAACAGATGCCCAGACCCTGGAGAAGGGTGACAGCCTGGAGGAACACAGGTCGGCAGGAGAGCACCAGAGGTGCAGCACATTGGAATTCCAGTCACTCCAGCCAGTAGGTCAGCTTCATCGGGGGCACAACTTAAATTTCTCTACATAAATTCACACAGCACAGGGAATAAGAGGAGTTAGAGACATGCACATACCGGCAGGGCTATGACATGACTGACATCAGGGAGACGTGGTGGATGTCTCCTATGACTGGAGTGTTGTAATGGAAGGATACAGGCTTTTTTTGCAGGGGGGACAAAAAGGGGGGGTCACCCTCTATGTCAGTGACCAGCATGAGCTCTGCCTGGGGATGGATGAGGAGCTGACCAAGAGCTTATGGGTCAGGATCAGAGGGAGGACAGGTGACAAAAACAGTTTTTCATATCCGAAAAGTGTCACATGATTTAACATTACACAGTAACTTCTTCTTAGCGAGGTGCTTAGTTTGTAGTGTATTTGGTGCCCAGCCTAAACAGGGTGGATGAAGAGAGAACACATCCTCAGATTGCTCATAACAACTCCACACCTGCGACTGATCTCAGTGGTTCTGGATTTCCCCAGTGGCTGATGGCGATACACATGACAGAGCAGCTCTGTAGCAGTGAGCAGCTTCATTTATAAAAATCCTTCTCAAGAAATTAAGCCTATCACAACAGGAATTATGAATTCACACAGGTCTTCCCACTACTTGAACTCAGCAGCCAAGCTGCTATCCACTGATGTGCTGTTAATGGTGAAGTGACTGATGCAAGACTTTAGGAAGGCATGCCATACCCATACAAACTGCAAAATGAAGCCCTGCTCCATGAAAACCATTGCATTAATCTACAGGCAGGCAAGGTCACCACTTTTACAAAATTTCTTTGGTGTTTGATAAGTGGAAATGACAAAGGGAAAGCTTCATTAGTGACCTTAGCAGTCCCAGACAGAGAGATCAAGGTTTGAGGGAGATGAAATCCCTCGTGCATACAGTTTAGGTAATCAACACTATCATCAGGAGGGGCCTGCACTCATCAGATGCTTTGATGCACCTCATTTCTTCTGCCGCAAAAACCGGTCATCATCACTGTAAGAGAGTTTTGGTGTGCTAACATTGTTGCCAAGCTGGGTTTCAGGCTAGTCTCCCTCCTAGAGTGATTTTTTCATTTAGCAAAAGGCACCGTGCATCTGTTGGCAAGAGAGCACACCTGACTTACATCACAAATGAAGACATTAAACGTAGTAAAGAATATGGGATGATCACATGTTACCCAGCCAGCAGCGCCAATGAGTCTTTGCTCAGCACTGGGCTCTGCAGGATGCTGTGGAGCCAGCACTGGCTATCAGATCAACAGTGGAGATGTGGGTTACTCATAACCTCAGAACCTTCACATGGTGCCTCACCATCAGCCACGTGCTTAGAGCTGCTGAGCTGGCTTGAAGATGCAGTCTTTGCCGAGGTCTCCATAAACTTCTGCAGTTTAGATCAAGGGAGATACTTCTCTGAGGTTACTGGCTTAGCCTGTTCACTATTTTAAAATATATATTATAATGAATTTTCCATCAAAGCTGTCACTCGCTATCTGCCTTCAGAAGACAAATATAGGAAGAGTGTTGCTTTTGGAAAACCCTAACTGGTCTCCCATTTCAAGGTAGGCACTGCCTATGCTATAATACTTAAATCCTGCATCTTCTCTTATGAGACAGGAATGCTTAAAAAAACAAACAAACAGAAATTTGTCACTTGCCAGCAGCACTTTGATGTTATACTCAAAAATTTAGTACGGGGCAAAAAGGGCAGCACACCTTCTAAAGAAAGCCTAAAATTTCTTATTAGAGTAACTAAAATCCTACAGTGTAACTAAGCAACAACAAGTAATTCTAATGAGTAGTCCAGCTAGAACGCTGCTAACACTTACTGTCCAAATGATCTAATTAACACAAGGTAGATCTCCTTAATAACACAGTTGAAAAATAATTATACAAAACCTGCTAAAATCTTCTCCTTTCTCTGGTTTTATACTGATCCCCCCCACAGCCCCTGCATGTTCTCAGGTTGGCAGCAGCACCTGTGTGACACACTTCTACACTATGCTCTGTCTTTATTGGTCTGGAGCTCACGTTACCTACCAGTTTACTCTGTATAGTGTATTTTACACTTGGTAGATAGATACTTGTTGCTCCTCTGGCTAGTTCTGCTCAAGTCCCAGGTCTATGCCTCTTAAGCTGACAGCGGTAAGTTGTTTATAGCCCTGGGGTCTCCAGTGCCATCCTGTTCCCTCTCTTGTATCACCCCACACCTGTACACCTCTATGTTGTGTCCCCATTCCCAAGGCCTCTGCTGTCGTACTAGGCCTGCATATAATGACATACTAATGAGATCATTATGGTAGGGTCATAAATTTTGCATTCTGTGGACAGTAACTGTACTTTGAAATATAAAATTACGGCTAAAGTATAAAATACTTTAACACTATTAAGTATAAAATTATGGCTATTCTGTAATTGTACGGAGATAAGCAAAAGCAAAACAAATTAGGCAACAGACACTGATCATTGGAAGGATTGTTGTTACAGCTAAATTAACTAAAAAAAGCCCCAGGCAGGCCAAGAAGACCCCACACAAAGCCTGGCAGGCTTGCCTCAAACCTGAGACCTTGCAAAGTTACTGCAGTCTACAGACTTTACAGAGCTATACATGACTACTGAGAGTTTCAAGTCAAGAAAAGAAAAAAATTACCCCAGAGGAAGAGGCATCAGTCCAACATAATGTTCCATGTTAGTGTAATGGGAAAAGTAAACACACGAGTGCATTATCAGGAAAATAAAAGCTGAACTGACACTGACCTGGTTGGTTGCCATTCAAGCTCTCCTTGATGTGAGCAAGCTTATTTTGCAACCGACAACCCCCCCTTCCACCCCAAGACAAACATTCACACCCCACACTTCAGGTTTTACTGATATATTTTCTGTGGCATGTTAATGAAAAAAGCAGAATTATCTAACAATACATTTCTGATACAGTGTTTATAGTGCAAAGGCATTCAGCTTCTACTCAACACATTATGGAACGGATACTTCTGAATGTGCTGCATGCATATCAGTCTGGAAGTGACGAAAACACTTAACATCTTTATAAAATCCTCTTCTTGCTTAGAGCAGAGTGTCCTTGTACAGTAGCCCTTGTTATCCCCAAAATGTTATTTTGTTCTACTTTGTGCTTTGTAATGACACTTGTCTCTTTCAGACTCAAACAGACCATGTCATTTCGCTTTAGCAGAATGCAATGCTACACATCACCATGTGTACAGCTTCACAGATCACTGGTAGATATCTATTTGCATTCCTATAACTTATAAACACATACGTTGTTATTTTTCTTTCCATTTTTCAGAAAGTTCCACATAATATTTTGTACAAATGGGAGCGCGCTTACCTATACATAAGCAAACACATGTGTCTTAGATTGAGATCTTTGTAAAGTGGATTTTAACCCAAAGTAAATTTTTGTAACCAGGTTTAAAAGCCTCCGGAATTGGAGACTATAATGGAAATAGTGCAACAGAGCATCTAATAGCAGCACTGCAAGATCTCTTCTGTAGAGAGTGAATATCATTTAGAGAGTGAAACTACAATGTTACAGCAACACTCTACAACCCTCATTTGTACTTTTTAACACCAGTTAGGCAGTGAAAAATGGAAACAGTAAACAGCAGCTCAAAATTTCTACTAGCAGTATTAATATCAATGACTCTTGCAAAACCAATAGCATAAATCTTGCTCTTAGTACCATAGCACATGTTTAATTAATCAGGCCTGCCATCCTCATTTGCCCTTCACTGGTTTTCACTGATGATTACCCAGTGGAAAATTCAGCCCCTCAATGCAAACAGTATCTTTTTTAACACTTTCTTTCCAGCAGCTGGCTTTTGGGGCTGGCAGAGACACTGTGAGCAAAGGAAGCTTAAATTCTGTTCTTGGCTCCAGCCACCCTTCTGTGATTTAACCCTTCATACGGGTTAGAAACCAACTTGGAAGGGGTTGCTTTCTTTCCTCCTCCAGAATAGCTTTTCCTTCAAGACCTCCTTTCTTTCCCTCTCAGCTTTAGTGATAGGATTACAGCCAAATATTTATGCATCTTGTGAATGTGAGGCAAGAGACATATTAAGTGCTAAATTATTCTAATTTATTCGCTAAAGGAACTGTGTAAGGTAGCACAAAGACCTCCCTGATTTTGAATTTTAGGCCAGTCACAAGTTTTACATGTAAAGGACATCAGAATTTTATTTTCTTGTTGGTAGTGCCATCCAGGAATGAGAGAGAAAAAACATCTAAGAAGTGAAACCCTTGTAAATAAAATATAACTCACAGAGAGGAGCAGAATTTTCCTCTGGGTCATTATTAGTGAAACCGAGTGAGGGGATAATATGGACATGAGACCTGATTAATTAAACATTTGCACTATTGTGTGTAATTATAGTTTTGTGCATCATCCCATGGACATCTGTTTACGCAGGACCATGGGACCTGCTGCAATGAGCTTTGCTGGGACCTCAGGCAGAGCCCAGCATGGGGCACTCAGCTGCCAGGGACCTTTCCCCAAACCAAACAACCCTTCTGCCTGCTGATCTGGCCACATGTTCATGGCAGCTTCTTCCCAGAGGAAGTCTCCAAACTGGCCTGGGTTAGTGCTCTGAGCTGATCCACTTATACCCATCAGTATGTGAATTTGCAGCGACACCTGTGAGTTTTCACATCTGGTTACCCGAGTGCACTGTGGCATTCTCCTAGTGTGTGGGATGTATTCCCATTTATCTTGCACTTCAATCTATGTTCAAGCCATATGCAGCTCACAGGAATTAATTCACCGGGGCTTTTACTTGAAACATTTTTTGAAAGGTCTGTGTCATACCATATTTGCAGTTTAAAGCCTTTTTACAGCTTTTAGTTGCTAATTAACTTACCTTGGATTTTGCAACATTCTGACAAAAAAGCCTTGAGCTCCTGAAGTGTAGTAAAAACCTTGGTGCCAGCATTACCAGATAGATGCTGTGGAGTTACTAAGAGAGACAGGGTCAGCCTGCCTAAAATTTACTGTAGTAGAAACATTAAATTGTCATTGTTCATATACACTTGGAGGATAAAGTCACAGCACATTTCCACTCCAAACGGTGACTGTGACAACGGCATTTTGCTTCTCAGAGACATCTGGGATTGACAGCGCTCCAAACAGCCCTGTCACAGCAAAATGATGTCTCTTTCTGGGGAGGCTGGGAACAGCTCTGGTGCCTCTTGGAGACATTACATCCACCTCCCCTGAGATGGGAAAGGCTAAATATGGTGGAAGGCCATTTTCAAGCATTTCTGGAGAAATAAAGGTCCTCATGAAAGAAAGCTCAGTATTTTGGTTCATTCTTTGATGTCCACTTCCTGATGCAATCTGGGGTGTCTGAAAATATCCTATGTTACCAGAAGCGTGCCTCGTAGCTAGAGTATCCTTAAGGTAGAAGAAACGGTGGAAGAAACTGAAGAAAATGTGGTTTCATATATTTACACTTTTTTCTTTTTTTTCTGATTAATGACTTTCCAACCTCTCATTCTCTCTTTCATTTGATACTTATCTTTTGACTGTTTCACAGCACTTGCAGCTGTATTTCCCATGTAAGAACAGATATTAAATCAGAGTATTTCTGAAAAACACAGACAAAGTAGAAAGCATGAACAGCCCAGCTAAACAGGCTACTTCTTACATGGTAGTCGAAGGGCACATGAGGTTTTACAGCAACAGAGACTTAGATGCACGTAACCAGAAGGAAAAAAGAGAAAAAAAAGTTGTACATTTGAAAACTGTGTTTTCTGTTGTAAAAGGAACAGGTGTAAAAACCTTGTTAGCAAAATCCTGCCAGGCTCTGCGAGTGTCAGCATCTTGTGTATGAAAACAGATAGTTGGGTTGTATTCAGTGCTACAGAAATCCAACTGTCACAGGTCAAAAAGACACGCTGAATTGGTTCAACACAATCTCAGAAACTCATTGCTGTTGCTTTTCTCTTTCAGTAAAATACTGTCTGCCACAGCACCACCCCATTCTTGCATTAAATGGTAACATTGGCACCAGGTTAGTGCCAGGTTTCCCTTCGGTATGTCTTCTTCTGCCTGCGCTCCATGTGGCCAGTCCTGGCATCCTGCCACAAAACCAACAAACTTTGAACGACCTTCAGGTCTGCTCACCAGCATGACAGGTTCCTGTGTGGGCATAACAGATAGGAAAAAGCACCTTGCAAACCTTAGAAGATGGGAACATGCTGGACTGAGGGCCTAGCACTGAAAGGCAAAAATAGACCTGAATCCTTGAGTCACATCTTCAGACAGACAATCACTAGATGTATGACATCTTTGCAAGGAAACAGAGTGCCCATGAGCCACTCCTGCATGTCTTCTCCTTCTGTCTCTACTCTTCCCCCAGACAAGATGAGTTAGTCCTAGGGGTCTCTTCCTCTGCCCAGTAAAGAAATAAATTGGTTGTGAACACAACAACCCCTGTCTGGTTTTAGTATTTTGCTAGAATTCATCCTAATTATTCCTTGCATTAGCCTGATGAGATGTGGTATATATTGTCAGCAAAAAAAAGATCTGAATAGAGTATCTCAGAACATCTCCAGAGGGACAAGCTCCAGTGTGTTTCCAGTACGAGGTGGAAGCCTGACAGATACTAGCAGCACAGGCCACTTCTTAACATGACAGAATAAGGAAACCAAACAAAAAGCAGAACTGGTGCCAATTTTATAAGTGCATTTAAAGGGCAAGTAAAGGCACTTTTCTCACTTTCAAAAACACTTATTCAGTCATCATTTTCAGGCAGTTTATCATAGAAGTCAGCTGATATGCGTTTTCCACCCATACCTCCAGATGCTCTTCACAAGAAACTAACTAGATGAACTGATGCACTAGGAAAGACACAACAGGAATGATCCTAGTTCCCTCCTTTATACAACTACATTAAGAAAAAAAAAAAAGAATGGAGAATTAAGATGTTTTACAAATTATAACAAGGCTATGCCAAGAACCTGTTTCTCTGAACCACTGAAGAAAAATGGATTTGTTTTCATGAAAAGATTGACAGGACTAGGTTTCACCTTTCATTTAGCTGTTTGGTTGAAATATTCATCTCTAAGGCCAGCTACAATTCAATTTTGATTGAAACTGACTAGGAAGAAAATACTGAATTTTCTTAAACCTCAATTTTCATAGGTCTCAATCGCAGATTACTACTGAATTTGTGTCTTTTTTTTTTTTTTTTAATAAGTGGAAAACACACAAAATAGCAACATAAAAACCCTAGCACCATTTGGTGTCTTCAAAGGTGGATGAGAACCTAGATCCCAAAAGTCTGTTATAAAATTTACTCTTGACCAGTACTTGGGGCCAGTCACTTAATCACTCTGTCCCTCAGCTTACTTCTGTAAACAATAGATTTTAATATTCCACCGTCTCTAATGCACCAGTATGCTCTCCAGATGAAAAGCACCAGGTAATGCACATTGTTATGAGAGCAAACCTACAGTAAGCCTGTTCAATTGCCTCATGAGGTAGGGTTGCCAATTTGTTAATTGATGCCTTTGGAAATACATGCCTGAGCACCATCACCATGAAGCTCCCCTGCTTGATATGTCTTGACATAATATGGAGCAATGCTAAGTATTGAAAAACAACGTGATAATTAACTTCCGCACTTTTTCAAGGAGCTTGGACAAGAGAAACAGAGGGAAATCTCCATAGTGATTCTACCACTGCAACTTTGCTATTGAGATCATTGGTTTTGCCAGAAACTGCACCGAACCTTATGTGAAAACAAACAGCAGGGAATCCCAAGCAGCTTATAGACAGCCCAGGGAGTAACCAGGGCAGCGTTTTTTTTTCTTGTTTAAACCTTGCACTGCACAGTGTTGCGATTGACTGAGTGACGCAGCAGCAGAAATCAATTGAAAACTCTAATAAGAGCATCAGATACGACTGAAGGGAAGCAGGTGAAAAAGATTGCAGATGACATAGCACTGCTGTCTGAATATGTGATGTGAATGCAAGAAACAACTAGCAGTTCACAGTGGAGTCAGTCCATTTTGGCCTCACCAACAGTAGAGCAGTATGACCCTGTGTGTGAGAGACAGCACTTCAGAGATGATCAGCTGGCCAAGACAGCCACGGCTCCTACCTGCAAAGATCTTCGAATGCAAAAGTGAATCCAGGCTTGACTGGAAAAATAACTGGATGAAGAACGGACAATTTTGGTAAAGAGCATGGCCACCACAATGCCAGTCAATGCCTGCAGTGGCTGCTGCAGAAAGGTTCAGTAGTGAGGGTGGCAGCTCTCTGGGTCAGGTGGGTTGCTGCACCAACAAGGGCAGCAGAGGGAGATTGCAGCCCTGCTGCCCTCTCTGGACCCGTGCTGTGGAGATGGCCAGCCTGCAGCTCAGCTTCTGGCTTTCTGGAACAATTAATTTTTGTTTAAATTAAAGAGCAAGTACCCAAACTAGCTA
The DNA here is from genome assembly GCF_000700745.2 of Antrostomus carolinensis. NCBI lineage: Eukaryota > Metazoa > Chordata > Aves > Caprimulgiformes > Caprimulgidae > Antrostomus > Antrostomus carolinensis. The sequence goes on along the minus strand of NW_010290074.1, from coordinate 31,700 downwards.
GTATGCAAAGCTGAGTCAACTTTACTTACACAGATTGAGTTTCGATTAAATCTTTTTACTTAAGGACTCTGCTGAACTGTAGAAATCCTTCTGTGCTTTCAGCTGATGGCAAGGAGTGACACTTTCTTTGATATCTGTGCTACAGATCTCTCCTGGCTGTGCAACACTCCATGACAGAATAGCAGTAAAACATATTTATAGAAAAGACACAGAAAGGAAAGTAGGTAAAAATAAATACATAAACTGCATTCAAGCTGGGGATACCAAGTAGTCATGAGGCAGACACTTTGTCCTCTCCACTGAACTCTTCTAACCCAGGTTTCATTCTTATAATTTTTAAATTTTATTTCAAGTATCAAAATATGAGAGAACAAAATCTGAGGAAACCATAGATAAGGGAAATGGGAACCAGATAAGATAAGGAGGCAGAATACTTTGCTCTATTTATCTCACAGTAGGGAGTGGTTCAGCTTAGACAAGTCCTTCAAAACTTCTTTGGGCTGCAGTTGCACCAGTCTTAAAATGAGCTAAAGGCATTTATAAAAGGCTTCAAAGTCTCAGAGAAAAGAAAAGAAGTGCTGAGTATTGTTACTGTTTCTCCTAGCAAAAAAATCTACACACAAGGCAGGAGAAACACTGAGAATCACATATTGAAGCATTGAGCATCCTAGCAGGCAAGCAATCTATCGTGGGTGTAATATAGGTCTTGGTGAATAAATGACCACAATTCCTATTCACTTCAATAAGGCCAGGATTTCACACAGGAGGTATCCCAACTTAGTCTCTGTGTGCTTCATTAGTCCTGCTTCCAAAGCACCATTCTTACTATCCTTTCTTAACAGGACCCTGATGCCTCCATGTTTGCATGTTTAATCCAAATATTTTATAAGTGGTCACACCTGGTTATCAATAGCTGATTAAACTGACACACTTGCCTTTTCTGTGAAAAGGCTTTCTCATGAAAAACAGATCAGGTATTTCTGGCAAACTTGTACACTTCAGGGCTTATCTTATAAATCCACCCAGTATGTTTTGCCTATTAAATCAGGAAAAAAACTGAATGAAAATTGTGCACCAGAAAACATCATGTCTTGAAGCTCCCCTGAGCTGCAGGAAAAGACCTTTCTGAAGGTGATTTCTGGTTTACATGGCATAGACTTCTGAAAAACACTCAATCTAGAATCAGTTCAAAAATTTACAGATATGGGTTACCAGCCCTTGTTTATTCACAATTATGGGAAGAGTTTAATTAATACCATGTGTATTAGTAAATTCTTTGCTTTTAAACCTTACCTTTTGCCCATCAGCCAATCAATATGTATTTTAATCTTCTCCCATTTTTAGATGTGGTTTTAACATCTCACAGAACAGAGCAGCAGACATCACAATCACTAATTGCTATTACCATCCCTTTCCTTTTCTGACCATCACCAGTTTTTATAAATTCCACTTCCATCTATGTGTTATATTATCTGTTCTTATTCACCACTTGTTTCTGAAGTATTCTTTTTAAATACTGCAGAGAATTCTATTAACCAGTAATACAAAATATATTTTTATCCAATTTCCTCACTATTCTCAGAATTTCTCATTTGACATGTAAAAACAGATTAGAATAAACTTCAGCTGTAGATATACTTCCAAATCTATCTGCAAAATCTAAAATATGGATGAGGAAAATATAATAATTTTCCCTGTTACAAATACAATTTTAAGCCATTTATTTGGGGATTAGTCTAACATTTTAATTCAAGGAGTTTTAGGTGACAATTAAGTCCATCAAAATTAAAGTGTTTGAAGGTCTGTCAGTTCATAGCCTACCAACAAGCAGTTGTATTTCTGCTGATCTTTGGTCACAAGTAGCACATATTAGCAGTTAATAGGACTTTATATATGTGCCAAGTGAAAGGATTTATTTTAATGACCTTCATTTTTCTATCACCTTTGTAGTCCTCTAAGTTCCGATTCTGAAACTTAATTAACATGTATATGGTATAATTTATTTCATTATTTTGAGAAAAGCAGCTGAGTTTGTGTAATAATGGTAAAATAATGCTGTCCTTGGAGATAAGACAACTCTTTTTAGACAACCCCCTCACAATATGAATAACTGAGGCAAAGAAAAATGCATTAAAATACCACTTAGAATTGACTTATGTTAGTAGTGAGAACAAGAAAATTGGGCTACCAGGTTTACAACCCAGCTGAGTGACTCTGTATTTCTGACAGAGTGTTTAAACTCTGCTCTAAAATAGAGACAATTCTAGAAATACCCAAAGCTGCACCACCTGGATCTACTTTCCTCCTTCCTTCATTCTCACAGAGAACTCCTTGATTCTGGAAGTTTGATTGTGAAAATAATAAATACACATATACATACACAGTAAGAGAAACAAAGTGGACACACAGGAATCTAAGAACTGTTTCTGTCACAACACTTTCCTGAGGACTACAGCCCAGATTCTAGTCTAAAGTCAATCCAAGTAGCTCTCCATATTTCATCTTCATGCCCCTAAAATTTTTATCTTTCTGATATTCTCAAATTTGTTTGTAAAATTATAGTCACTAAACTGGATGTGAATTAGACAACAGATTTAATGAAAAAGATGACTAGCCACTACTCAAGAAATAAGTTTGCATTTGACTAGCTCACATGGTGAACTGCAACTACACTATGAACTTTGTAAGAGGTTCTTGTAGACTCAGACAGAGGTAGAAACCATTTCAGTTATTAAAAGAAACCAAGTCTTTTTGTGCAGCACCCAAAAAGAGGAAACTCCTCCCTTTCAAATTATAAATCTTTATAGTGCAATTCTTTATGGCTAGGAAGATAACTTCAGACACTTTTCAAATAACCTCAGTCGTTTAATCTGTACCCTTCAGGAAGTCAAGCTGTGTGTGTACGTGAGACAGAAACATTTTTGCTGAAATAAGAAGAATCATACAGTTCTGCTCAGTCCACTGTAAAACTAGCCGCTTCTGATAGGGGAAGGAACCTACTTTTCCTTTGCAGAGAATGACATTATATTGCTTGTGAATCTTCATCCTTTTGTAGTCTGGTCAGAACCTGTGACCACAGGGGACCCTTGTAGGCAAACTTCTCCGAAAAAGAATATGGACAGTAGATCCATTAACAAAGGTATTTAATTTTATTTATGTAGAAAACCATCAGCTTCTAGGTTTAGTTTACAGGAAAACAAGTCTGAGCCTTTCATAAAAGGTTCTATTTATCACCTACTTTTAAATTTACTATTACTCCAGAGTCAGTTCAGTCAGGGTGTTCTCTGGTAAGTTTTAAGCAATTTGTTTTAAATTCTAGCAAATCCAACATCCCAGTAGAAACATTTATGGATTTCCCTATCTTTCTCTGTGCAGTGATCAGCCAATCATGTAAGTACAAAAGTGCATCAGAAACAAGTATTCCACAAATACTTAATGAAGACTTTTGATGTACTTACAGTTGTAAAGGTAAATGTTTCACACTGTAGGCAATTTACATTTTTCAGGAAATTAAGATACCTTCACAGGCTGCAGGTCATTAATACAGTTGAGATTACAATAAGTGGACTTCGCAGGTAGATAACATTTATCATCTGAGATGAAAACATTTTTTTTAAAGTACTGGAGAAAAATGGGTAGAAATTCTTACTTAGGAGAATTTACAATCAGGCTCCTGGACAAAAGGATTCAATCTTGAAGAGTAAGCCTGGAATTTGTTAGTTTAAAGTATTAGTTGACACGAAAGATAAAAGCGTTTTTTCTCTTTTTCTTATAGGAAGCCAAAGTCAGCATTTGGTGCCCAAATCCTAATTTATTGCTAAAATCACACAAACTCCTTCTTTAGAAATACACAAAACCTTTTGTGACTGAATGAGGCTACAATTTATCTGATGTCCTCTGAATATATGCAGAGATTCCCAGGTCTTCTTTTCTTTCTAGTCCTTCACAATTAAAGCTGTTTCTAGCTATTCTACCCTTTTATATATTATTTTCCGAAATTAAGATGTCCATTAGAAAAATACACAGCTTTTCTAACTGGTCAGTTTTATGTGCCTTTCTTCTTTGAGCTTCTTGACCAAATGACTAGGACTGCTTTGCAGTTAGCCTAAGATTGTGGTATTTGGTCCATTCATTTAAGAAGGACAAAGAATAAATTCTTCTCAGTTAACTGGTAATCATCAAGTTTCTTATCTCTTGCTAATAATTTAACACACTCTGCCTTAATAGAGGCTCAAGAGTTCACCAAGCAACAGTTGGCTCAACCTGATTGCTGTAAGTGCTTCTGGGTAAAATAAGCAGTTCAGCGCAATGTGCACAATGCGTACAACAGCACATACACCACAGAGTGCTAAAGAACACACTAAATAAAGCATTAACATGTTGAGAAACCAGCACCCAACCCAAATGTTCATATACAAACACACTGTATGGACAATTACATGTTGAGCTACAGAAGGTTCCCGCAAGTCTCCTTATGGCCTCACCTCTCTGTTTTGCTCAGAGGTCTTTGTAGCACAGTTAGGACTTTCTAGAAGCTGGAAGGATTTATCTTTTGCCCTTGAGCCAGTGGCAGACATGAGAACTGAGTTCCCACAGGTCAGAGCTCTATAGGTCTTTTTACTATACTGTTCTCTATAGTATTCAAGAGACACAGTGTAGAACTTGGAAAAAGACACAGAACTGCAGACTTCATCAGTAATTCCTACTGTGAGGTACTTCATCTGCTTCCGAACACTTTCATGGTAACTTAGACACTAGGAGGAAGCTAAATATATTTACTTAAACTCATAAAGGCAGGTAATTAAATGGGCTGTTGCTTCTAAGCTCTGACTATTATGACTTTCTACAGAAACTCTTAGTAATTTACCACTCATGTAAGAGTCATTTAATTATTCCCTTAGGAGTCCAAGTGTGATGTACCGATGTCACCTAATAAGACAGTATAAGAACCAGGAAGATGACACATTGCATCAAAAGTTTTGCACAAGCAAGGTGCATTTGCAGTTGCAGGCTTCAACCAGGCTGGCTGATATCAAGTTGAAAAATGACACTGGCTTTCAAAGAAAAAAAAAAAAAAAAAAAAAAAAAAGTCATAACTCATGAGCATTTGCAAACTCATTTCCAAGACACAGAATTCTAATGACTGCCAGAAAGCATCCTGTAGTCATGAGAAAAATCCTGGAAAGCACAGAGACCAAAAGCATAACAAAGCCCTATGGAACTACACAAACAGCATGCAGACTACTTCAGCCAAAATAAGGAAGTATATAACAGCGTATGAGGGCAGTTATTGTGCAAAGGCACAATATGAAATATACCCCACCCACTGTGCACACAAGCTCTTGTAAGCTCACTAGTATTTACTGCTTCTCATATTCCCCTTCAAAAGCTTTGGTTTCTTTAAGCCCACAATTTACAGTATTTTCTGTATCTCACTTGCCAAGCCAGCACCTATTTCCTCTTGTGGGCTTTAGACTGGCACGGAGACTTAACACTGAGAAGTATTCAGAGAAAGAACATTAAGTTATTTTTCCAAACTTACACAAAGACGAGATGAAAAGCCATTGGTGTGTCCCAAGGCAAGCTTATAAAAGCTATCAGAAGGTGCTTCTATAACAAATCTGACTTATGGAGTTGGCTTTGTATTTTTCAAGGTATATTTACTAACTTGTGTGACACACCCAACAAAAAAATATTGAGATTAATTTATTTATCTAAAGACCCAACAATTCTGTCTTATCAGTCCTCTCAAGAGGCAGTCTGAAAACCTATCTGAGGAAAAAAAAAACCTAGTTCACATTTCCTGTCAGTGTGTAATGAACATTGCCACCATTTAGACAGTATAGGATTCCTACTCCAACAGAGTATGACTGCTCTGTCTTGCACACTATTTTTCTATAGCAGCACGACATGTCAGTGTATACTTTGCTGAAGAGAACTTTCTGTCAACAATCAGTGTTTCATTTGCATTAATGTGCAGTAAAAGACAACGAAGCATGACTCAATTAAACCACCAAATACTGCATTTAAATAATATTAACCCCTGACATTTTAAAAGAACTGTGCAGGATTTTAGCTGCATGACTCTCGTTAAGGTCAGTGCTTTAATATATACAGCTTCCCACCCCAAATGTCTGACATAAACTTGCATCACTAAGCCAACTGAGAATGAAGTCTGAAACCAGGATTTCTCTTCTACTGCAAACATATTAAAAATAAGATTTCTTCCATGCTATTGTTAATGGGAACAAATTTTATTAACCTTCACATGGCATAGAGGTAAAAAATGATTTTTTAATTTGTAAGATCTTTGCTTTTTTTTGTAACTACCTTGTGAACTGAGAATTTGGAAATAATTTTTTAAAGTTTTTTATTCTGCAAAAATCTTAAATGATGTCCAAATGTCATAGGATAGAGTATAGCTTTGAGTCTCTCCCTGTGTGTGCCAGCAGAATCCCACGTATTAGAAAGACTTTACGTATGAAGTCATGATGGGCTGGCAAATCAACACAGCATACACTGAAAATTGCTGAAACTCTTGCCTGATTCATATAAAGTTGCCACCATACAGACTGGCACTGCTATGCACATGTGCCAGTTCTTACACCTAACAGCATTTTCCCTGTAAAGCATAAACGGTATATGCCTTACTTCACAGACTACTGTTCACAAGTAGACAGTCTATGATGCTTGTTGCCAGGACTTTGAGGACCACACCACTCCTGTGAACTAAACCATTCATGCATCTACGAGTCAACAGTTAGTGGGGCTGCTACACGGGTTAGCCACATATCATGCAAAAAGGAATATAAATACAGTTATGTATTAAATGTAATTAGCATTGTTGAATTTCATTTATGAACAATATCCCTGTTAACATTATGCAGTGGAAGATTAAAAAAATCTGTTTACCATGAAAGAGAAAGGATACTTACACAATAATGCTCACAATACTTGTGCTTAAAAGTAAATCCAGTGTTTTTCATTTTTTAATTCATGACTTTTATTGAATTACTCAAAACAAAATCCAACAACTTCTGAAGCTTTAATCAGGTATAGTAGAGCTACGAGAAGGCAATCTAATATCAGTAATTATTATTAGTACTATAAGCGTATAAAGAGACAGGAAGCATGGTAAAGTAGAAGTGGTAAACAAAGAACTGAAGAAAAATTATTCAGTGGATCCTTCTACCTCCTGCTGAGCATTCCTTTGAAACAGTTTCATTTTCAGACACTTCCTCATATTTTTCTTTGTCCTTGTTCATTTTTACTCATCTGGACTGCTTACTGGACAACAGAAACTGCAGACAAAGACTCAGTTTCATGTGCATTGCTGAATGACTGGTTCATGAAGTAAGAACCTTTTTTTTTTAATATCAGCATCAAACTACAATACATAAATTTATATAAACTGCACAAAATCCCTACATGATCAGATCTATGTTAGCATGACAAAGAGCATGTCACCTTCCACCTTACATTGATTTTGAAGGATGATTTGCAGAGACCTAATTGAAAGCTAAGTCTACATCTGTAAAACTGAAGTCACAGTAGAGGTAGAGAACCTATCAGAGAATGTAATTGTACCAGTTTTAATCCCAAAGCACTGTATATAAAGAGGTTAAATAATTTAGTTTTATATATGAAAAGATCACTGTATATTGTACTGTTTTATGTGAATATTCAGCAAAGAGGAAAGAAGACACTTGAATACTTTCCAAATAAATACTGAAGTACATTTTTGGGCCATACAGAGCATGATGTGATTGTCCAAAAAAATCAGATTATGAAGACCAAAGTGAAGCCAAATTACGCAAAATCTAGTAATCTCATACTGGGCAAGATGAAAGTTGAAAAAATAGGAATGAATTTCCTAAAAGATGAATTTTGTGAGTTTGAATTTCAAGGCCAATCAACAAAAGGATGGACAGAGAAATGCTGAGTAAGCTTAGTGTTCAACACCAGCAATGGAAGAAAGGTGCTCTTCACATAAAGATTTATTCAAAACGACATCGGTGATACTACCGATGGCTTCTTGGGTTTTATTCAAAAGAGAATAATCAAATAACAACAAAAAACATCAGGAGAAAGATACTACTAAAGCAATTTAGTATTTCAAAAGAGAGTTGAAGTAACTTTTAGAAGCTAAGTTATACCACTGAACTTGCAGATTTATATAAAATTTAAAGCCTTGGAAAACCTTTCAAGTATATCACGATTGCTGTATGATCAGATGCTGTTGTAAGGGATCAAATGCTCAAACTGACCTAATTGTCAAACAGGTTATACAAAATATTGCATTTTACTTAATCCAGGGTTTTAGCAGTGTTTGGGAATTTTGAGAGCCCTTTACACAGCAAAATGGCTCACTGCTGAGTAAGGTAAGATGGACTAGACAACATGGACAGTAAGTCAGCTTCAAAACTGACTGAACTGTCTGAACTGGTGGGCTCAAAGGGTTATATGAACAGTGGCACAAACTCCACCTGGAAGCCACTCCCTAGTGGTGTACCTCAGGGGTCAACACTGGGGCCAATATTGTTTAATAACTTAATTAATGACCTGGACAATGGGACCCAGTGCACACTCCATGAGTTTGCTATGATACAAAGCAGGGAGAAGTGGTTGATAGACTAGAAGGATTTGCTGCCATCCAGAGGGACTCTGACAGGCCAGAGAAATGGGCTGACAGGAACTTCATGGAGTTCAAAAAAAGAGAAGGAAGCCCTCTACCTGGGGTGGAATAACCTCATACACTATAACAGGCTGGGGGCCCAAGACTGACTGGCAACCAATTGGCTAAGAAACAACTTGGCAGAAAAGTACCTGGAGGTCCTCATAGGCTCCATGTCAACCACGAGAAAAGCCAACAGCCTCCTTAGGCTGCATTAAGAATATAGCTGCCAGCAGGTCAAGGGAGGGGACCCTTCCCCTCCATTCAGAACTGATCATGCTGTATCTGGAGTAATGGCTCCAGTTTTGAGCTCCCTAGTCTGACATGGACATACTGGAGTCAGTCCAGTGAAGGGCCACAAAGGTGACTGTTAAAATGACTGGAGCATTTGTCACATGATGAGAGGCTGAGAGAGCTGTGATTTTTTTAACCTGTAGAAAAGAAGGCTCGGGGAGAGCTTATCATCGTGTATAAATACCTGCAAAGTAAAGATGATGAAGCCTGTGGTGCCTAGTGACAGGACAAGAGGCAATGGGCATAAACTGAAACCCATGAAATTCTATTTAAACATAAGCAAAAAATAATACCTTTACTTTGAGGGTGATTGAACACTGGAACAGGTTGTCAAGAGAGACTCCATCTTTGCAGATATGCAAACATGGACATGATGCTTAGTAGCCTGTTGTAGCTAACTGTGTCCTGAGCAAGGGCGATGGACTACATGATTTCCAGAGGTGCCTTCCCATCTCAGCTGCCCTGGATTGACTCAGTAAAGGCATCCAAGGTCTTTTCCAGTAATGGAAGAGACTCCCATAATTGTGTATCAAAGTTTACTGGCAGTAAATCTTGTGGTGAATATACAAATAGGCGTGGGAGACAGGAGGAGCTGAAAAGCCCTTCTGTACTACCGGTATAGTAGTAATGGCTTAAGGTATGTATGTGAGTGATAATGCAGTCAGCCCAAGAACCAGACTCTGTTGGGAAGTATACACACACTTGTGCACACAGGTTCACACACAATTTGTACTAGGAGCTGTAAAACTTCCTATTGCAGGGAAGGAATCACATATTTCACAGTCTCTTTTCAGAGATGAGTTGTTTGGTTGGAAAATAATACAAATTTTGAGACTGATCAGCAGGCAGATCTGCAAACAAATATTTATTGTGCCACATTCCAAACACGTGGAGAATATTCTGGCCCCACCAAACACGGGCTTTCTTCTAGGGAAACTCATTGGTTGTTCTCATGGAACACTGCTGATGATGGAGCTGAGGTTATCCAAGTGGAAGCAGTCCTCTTGAAATCCCAGGCCCAAACCATGAAAAGCTCTGAAAGTAAGGATCAAGGTCTCAAGCTCTGCAATTTTTGAAGCAAGCTAGAGAGAGCAAATGGTATAAAACAGTCAGGATGCTCTTTTAGCAGCTACTGTTACTGAATTCTCTTGCCACATTCTACACATCATGATTTTTATTGTGCCCTCAAAAAGGGAAAGAAATGGCTTGGTGGGATAATTTGTAAACTACTAACAGGGGATCTTGCCAGCTGGATTTCTTCTATTCATTTGGAATTCATCACAAACTTTAACTTATCAGATGCCTGGAAAAGCAACACAGGAGTATTAGACTAATGATGATCCAGTTTACTACTCAACAACTTCTTCACAATATAAGAAAGATGAGTTTTCCTTTACAAATGGCACATCTGACATCCAAACAAAAGATATTTCAAAGTCTCTTCAAAGTGGATGGGTTTAAGAAAAATTGTCTGCAACTTGCAGTTGGTCAACATTTAAACAGAGTAAATGAGGTAGACATCTTCCTTTCAATGAAAACATACAAGCTATTCTTGTCAGAAATGATAGCTCACTAGATTATTCCTACTACCTACCTTGAGTTTGCCACTGCTGTGGCCCCTGTGAAATCGCATGAACCTATGCTTGGAGCAGTAACTGGAGAAGATCAATCCCAGTCTCATTAAGATATTGATTTCAGAAAGAAAAACAAGTTTCAGAAAGAAATCCTTCTTCCATCTCCACATGCACAATACCACATATACTGGCAATGATGAGAATGGGAGAAATATCCTGCCAATTTTCTTCAGTAGTTTGAGGTCATGTAGCAAAGAATAGGCACCTTCTTTCTCAAACTATAGAGTACCATGAGAATATATTTGAAAAAGTAAAGTGCATATAAGCTTCTATAGATAGTAGAGAAAAATGATTGGTAAAATATATTCTTTCATTCTTCAAACAAATATAACAGATCTTTGACATTATATTTGGGACAGCAGAATACAGTACTTGCAGTGCCTCTACCAGGAAAAGTCACTGTCAGGAAAGAGGGGAGCCAAGACTTTTGGAGGGAATTGAAACTTCTTTCTTCAGTATTCAAGACAAAATGCATCATCTTAAAGAAAAGTGTTCTTCTTTTATCAGCAAACTCTTAGATGTGAGAATTCTGCAAGACTTATTATTTATTTTTGCAGGGCTCTGATTAGCATATGTAGACCCAGGCACATCATGGCTGTGAGCAATGGACTTGCACGATAGAGGAATACCTGAAAACTTGAAGCTATCTTTGATTAAAGTTCTTCTGTTGTAAATTTGAGATTTATTCTAGCTTTTCTGGTATATGACAACAAGAGTATTTGGAAGACTGTGGTCATTGTAAGTGGTGTACTATCTATGCAAATACTGCTTTCCATACAAAATGGAATTTCAGTAGTAGTCAGGAGGCTTTAAAATCAAATCCTACATTTGACACATTAGAAGAAATTACAAATTTCATAATGCATATTATTTTTCTAATGTATCACTGGTCTATAATGAGAAACAATCCATTATATAGATTTTGCATTCAATCTTTTTGTCAAAAACTACACAGCACATCAAAAGTTAATAGCACTGGGGAGTTCAGTGATTAATATAAAACAAATGGTATATTACAAATTTTCTTTTGTTCTTCATTCACAATGATGAAACTGCTAGGATTTAACCTTTAAGGGTTAAAGAGTTTAATCAATGTCAATGTCTGATCTTCTGAAGGCGATAAAGAACAGTCTGTCTAGCGATACCCAACAGAACATCACTTTGTCAAGCCACAAAGCGCCCAAAAGCTTGTCAAGTAAGTTACCAGAAACCTCTTTGTGGTTAGAACTCAGCTCCTTCCTGCTTGACCTATTATTTGATATTTGACCACTTGGTTGCAAGACACTTGCTCTTTCCAGCTGAAATGTCACTGGGGCATCTTGTCAGCTCCCCGACATCTCGGCCTGACATACAATTTTACTTTTGTGTGCTACAAGGCAGAAAATGCAGGGCAATGGCCTTGTTTTAAATTCTGTCAGCATCAAAGATGGGTGTCACTCTTGGGTCCTACCAACAACAACAAAAAAGGAGTCTATTTGAAGGTCAAAACAGCCATTACTTTAAAGTCTTTCAGTTTAAACTAAATATATTACCTGCAACACTGGTTTGGGAACTGTCCTTATAAAGTACATAAACATATCATCAGAAATCCTCCCTGCACAATTGTTCTTCTTTCTTATGAAATGCAGACTTGATAAAAGGGTGAGTTTTCAGCGCCTGCAGGGACCAGATTCAGCAGTTAACTTAACTTGTTCAAATAGGCAAGTGGTATCATGTAGCCTTACAAGGAGCAACCTGACCTTCTCACATTGACCAGCAGTGACATTATTGTGCAGGAAGAGAAGCAGTCACATCATTTCTGTTTTGCACAACCTGCTTAAAGTTTGCAACTAAATGCTTGTCTTCAGTTCAGCTGACAAGAGAAAAGAGGGGGCTCAGTGAACCATGGCAGGGCTGCCATGAAATGACAGGAATCATTGGCATACATTTCAAATAGCTCTCTCAATCCTATTAAAGTATTGCAGTCCTGTTTTAAAATAGACAAGTATGAAACAACTTTGATAGATAGAGACTAAAATGGCTTATTGATTTTTTTTTTTTTTTAAGACTGAGGAAAATTACCCAAAATGTGTCATTCTTTAACATTTAAAAATATATTATATAAAAAAAACCCTACAATAAATAAAAGTTAAAAAATAACTGTTTCAGTATGCAAAGAATGAGAAGCATGGAAATGTGAACATATGAATGCTCATTTTCATAAAAATGTAAAATTAATGTCAAAAAATACATACGCCGAACTACAAATCAAAGGTAGCAACAAAACTGCACTTTAATTGCATCATTTTACATTAATGCAATTTTTTCCTTCTAAAAGATTATTGATACAAAGATTCTGAAAAGCCATTTTCCATTGTTCTTTTGGGACTGGATGTGACATTCAGGCTGAAGGAATAGACTGAAGACTGAGAACTGGTTCTATTGTGCATAAAACTGTAGGATGTGTCAGGTTCAGCTTGCAATGCCAAAAAACCTGGGATACAACTCTGGTCAGGCTGAACTCCTAGCTTGAAGCTGTGGTGCTGTTTGAACTCCTTCTTGATTCCTGGAGTAAAATAAAGCAAAATAATGAAAAAACCAAACCAAAACAAACAAAAAAAAATTCTATATTTACTGTTAATTCTATATTTACTGTTAATTCTATATTTACTGTTAAAAATTTCTATATTTACTGTTAAACAAGCAAGAAAAATAATTTCATTATGCCATTCACAAAGGTATGTATATGAAGTATTTGCAAGTGTTTGCTTTTTGTTTCAAACAGTTACTTAAAATACATGGTACCTGAATATGTATATTAATCTCTAATAAGAAGGAATAAAGGACATTAGCTAGAGTATTCTGCATCAGTAAGTGGAATAGGAAAGAATAGCCTACTTTTTTTGAAGTACTACAAATACATACAGAAAACTTTTACCCCTCTTCATTATGATTTATAGGGTGTGGTTTTTTTAATCAAGTAAGCAAACTTATTCTACAGTCTTCTTGTCACTGTTATTAGGAAAAATATGCCATGCTAAGCATGGAAGGTATTAATTTACTTTTAAGTATATTTTACCATCAATTGAAATCAAACACTTAATACAGATGTTAGCCTGTTAGAAGATAGCCAGAGAATATACACTGAACGTATGTTGATGGGGAACATGACACTCAGTCAAACAGTTATAAAGGTTAGACCAGTTAAAATTCAACGTTAAATAACTTCCAGCCCTAAAATATTCCACATGCTACTTTGAAAGATTATGGATAATATCAGTATATCAGCATTAACTTTTTTTTTTTAAATGCTAAATAAAGACACTCTTAATCCCTTAAATATTCGTAGTAATAGCAAACTTCAGAAAACACAATGCCATATTTCTCTTCTGCTCTCTACCAATGTATGTTACCCAATGAACTACATAGCTGTGGAAATAACAATCAGTTATTTAATCAGGTTATAAAATATGTGAAAATTTCACATGTGAAGCATAATTATGGAAAAGACAAAAGTTAAGAAAGTGAAAGACTCTTATGGTGTATTTGAGGTTTTAAACACTTTGTCACTTCAGGAAGAGTATACGTGCATATATAAACACTCACACACAGAGGCAGATATATAGAGGCACAGATCCAGAGAGACAGAAGGGCACGTGTATATTCATATTTCAACAAATCCAGACTCAATCACATTCATGAAAGATTCTCCTTTCCTCTGTTACTATTGCTGGAGAAAAATCAATGGTTGCCTCTAACACCTACTTCAACAGTTCCCTTTGATATGTACTCTTTTGATTTCCTGACTCACCACAAGCCATATTGCAGCTACTGTGAACACCTAGCTTATGTTAAGAACCCATACAGTAGCAAAATTAGATGACTACTTCCAGTAGATAGTTAAAATGAGGTAGTGCCTTGAGTTTTTTCTAAACGACGGTAGTGATGAGCACAAGGTAACTGTCAGAACCAGCTAAAGTATGATCACTTTAGCTTTTCAGTTGTTCTGGGCTCAACACCATGCAGAATGGGAACCACTAAAAAGCCAAAGCACAAACAAGATTTACTGCATTTGTATCAGCACATCCATAATGAGATCTCAATTAAGGTATCCACCTATTACACCAATTAACAGTCTGTTATTTGTACACTTTAATCAGCTGACCACACAGCGAAAATTCTCTCTAAAATAAGTGTTGTTCATTAAAAAATATTACAACAGTATTGAAATATGCAAATAACTCGTGATGCTCTAAAAACAATTCTGTCTGTAAAAAAAATTAAATCAGTAGGATAGAAACTGTAAGCAGGTTTCACTCTGAATAACAAATATTAAAGACAAATTCAAACACACTGGTTTGCACCGCTTTCAACATCTCAATTAATCAGCATATCACAAAGTAAAAATCATGTGCTACAATTATACTCTCATATTACTCTATTTCCAGATGTAGTGAGGTTTGGGGGGTTTTTTTAAGAATATGGCATCAAAATTCCAGTAAGGAGATAAGAAATAAGATTTCCTTAGAGAGTTGTAAAAAAAAGTATGAAAGTTAATGATTGGCAGCAAGTCAGTAGACTATGTTACAGTAAAAGCTTCACTGTTGGGGAAAAAATCTCTGTTTTAGTTACCCAGATCCTGTGCTGTACTTCTTACAAAGAATAGAATGCTACTCGTGGAATAGAAGGGAGATTGGATCTAATAGCAACGTGATTGATGTAAAAAAATATCTTGGCTGTTATTCATAAGAACTGTTTTGATCCAATATCATTATATACACTCATGATGAATAAAAAAATAAGATTCTATAGGTGAGAAGAAAAAATACTCAGAACTGTTATAACACTTATTGTTTCAACACATACCTGTATGCAGGAATTTTAAAGGCAGTTATAATTTCCCCAACAGACCTCTTTCAACATTATTGTATTTAGACACCTTTCTGAAACATGTATTAAATCGACAAACTCAAATGACTATGCCAGAGCTGTGATGATAATTTATCATATAAATATGCATTTAGGTAATTTTTAAAAGAGGAATTGTGTATCTTAAATAAGGTGTCTGTTCAGGTTAATGTTTAGCGTAGCACTTTTATTTACTCTATAAGCTGTAAATGATTCCATCTAAACTGTTACACTTCATCAAGTAAATAGATATTTAGGACACAATATGTCTAGCAAAAATATGCTTTCAAAATATTTATGTATTAGTAATTGGTCATGTCCTATGGTTATTTTTCAAAGTTTGATAGCCTAACTTTATAAAACATGTTTTCCCAAAGACTAAATATGAAAGACTAGTCTATATTATGGAATAAATGCTTTCTAAACTGTAGTTAACTCAAGCAATTTTTTAGTATTAGACATGGAAAAAGATTTCTAAAACAATTCTTCTCTACAGTTTTTCTTCTGTGAATAACCTATGATCACATTTAGGATCTAGTTTACAGGTTGTCTCATGATCCATGAAGTGTTTTACCAAAGTTAAAACTGATTAATAGTGTGTTGCTTTATTATGTATGATATTGTGGGGAAATATTATAAACCCATCATGTATTATATCCTTATATACATTCTTATTGAAATGTCAGCCTACTCAAAAGCATCATGTTGTGATCAAAGGCACCCCATTTTGCTTTTATGTATCGATACTTGTGGAATAATATGCACAGTTAGACACTTGGAATTAGAAGACTATGCATGTATTACGACAGTGGTGTGAACAGATAACTACATAAAGAAATTCACTGAGAAGTATATTGTTTTTCTTCAACTGTAGGAGTAAAATCTATAACCAGAGCTGAAGCCATGAATCAGTCAGAATGGTTTCAGCCTTTTAAGTCTACACAAGAATAATTTTACTGAACCACAATTTTCACTACAATACCACAGTACAACTTTTCAATTGCCCTCTACTACTTGTATGTTACAACTGCGACTCCTTCCAATTTTGGGATTTCCCACCACTACTTTTAATCACCTTAAATTTCTTTCAAATATTCATTTTCAAAACACAGTGACCCAAACTGCCCTTCCACTTTCTTATGACATGTAATATTCTGTATTATTAAAAAAATCAAAATAATTAAAAGTAGTACAGTTTTTGTGAGTTAAGGCTTCTCGGTTGTGAACAACAAGCGTGCATATATAGCTTTGACTGAGTTAAGAAACTAATGAAACTGCTCAGAATCAGAGCAGAAAATGACCAAGTCAGGGATGCAATTAAAGGGCAGAAAGAATAACCACCACATGAAGTTACAACATAATACAAAGACTCAGTTATGGGGGCTTTCTGTGTGATGATGCAGATGCATTAATAAGTTCAGTGTTATAGCTCAAGGCCCATTAAAGACAACTGCTGAATTACAAGGCCTAAGTGTGATGTGGAAATCACCAGATTACAGGGCACTTAGGTGTGTGAGGATGCCTGACAGCTAACAGGAGCACAGAGGGAGGAGCAAGCTGTAGTTTCTTCTGAATTCTAGCAACCCCTAAAACTGCAAGAAAGGCTGTAGCACATTACCTCAAGAGTAGGAAGAAAGTAAGGTAAACACAGATGCAGAGAGCGATGGGGGGAAATTGTGAAAGTCAATATATTTCTCCACAACTGATTTCTGATACTGATTCCTCTCACCTCAACTCTAGACCACACGTGTACACAGTAATACAGGTAGGCAGGAAAACAAATGACCAGTAATGTTCTTTTCAGCATTTCCCATCTATGCTGCCACTGTAGCGTGCATCATTTCACCATAGCAATAGCAATTCCAGTAAGTATTAAAGAAACAACCACTGTCTTCAGTAACCATTTTGCAGCACTTATGTGGAAAAGCTGTTTTCATATAAAGATGCACATTTCCAAATCATTCACAACCTCCTTCTCAGACCGCTGTTTCCAAAACTGAGTTGCCTTTTGCCAGACAATGCCAATGGACTTCCAGTACGCTACTCATTCTTTTACTGTTAAAAGTGGCTCCAAGAGCCATTTCTCACTCTGAGTGAAATAAACAGAACATCAGACTGATGAAAATGCTAGAAACTGGTCCTTAAAATGGAAAGTATTACTAGTGGGTGTCAGTGCAATACGGTGCTAGTTAACAAACTTTTTCAAAGC
>NW_010290074.1:0-13986 GCF_000700745.2 Antrostomus carolinensis | reverse complement strand
GAATGTATGCTGTCCAAAACTGGAAAGTTTGCTTCCCATGTCAATGATTTTGCATTCTGTATGCTGAGGCAGTAGAACTAAATTAGTGCTCTGACACAAAGTAGGAAAATAGTAACATTTGGTATAAATTTTAATTGTCAGCACTCGTGACTGGATTTGCCATCAGAGAATAATTCAATGGGCTGCCAACTCATTACATGTTAAGTCAGAAAGGTAGACACACAACACACGTTGGGTGCTGCTAGCCAACAATACTAATGGCTTTTTTTATTATCAAAGCATTCCCTCTTCCACTGTTAGAAGTTTTTAAACAAACATATGAAATATCTGGAAATAATTATTTTTTTTTGCTTTGCTAGTGCGTTAGCATTTAATGCATTCAGTGAAATCACACTCTAGAGGCTCAATTAAAAGCGATTAAGAGAGATTTCATAATATTGTATTTGTTTTTCTAAAAGAAAATCCCATTTTATTCAAACATACTTAAACCTAGTATGTTTGAAGAATGCATGGGACTGAATGAATTATTACGTCAGATAAACACCTTATCTTCAATGTTTGGTTGGCTTAAAGATACATAATTTGGTTTTGCATTGCAAATTTTGATGATTTCTAAATATTTTGGCCAAAATCCACCATACAGCCTATATAGTCAGTTTATCTTCCAGGTCCTTCACTGGAATATACATTGAAGTCTCCCATTTTCGGGTCAAATTCTCGGCACTACACTAGTAATACCAAAACATAGGCAAACTATGTAGTGCACTATTTTCATGGTGAATGCTCAGTCTCGATTGATTTCAACCCAAGCTTCAAAATTCTTTAGTACTTTTTGCCTATGCTGCCTACCACTGTCTTTCCACTTTCTCAAGAATGAAAGCAATTTTATTTATTTATTTTTAATCTGAGTAGCTAACCCAAATGACTATTGGTTTATCTTGCGCTGCATGTTGCAAACAACATTGAAAGGTACACTGTACTCTTACTAAACTGTTGTGACACCTCTCCACATTTTGCATCAGCATATAAGACTGTTGCTATCTTTAACTGAAGCTCCTCTTGCTTCCAAGAAAGCCCTTCCTGCTATGTGAGTTTTTCCACAGTTTTTCATTGCCTCAGATCAGTAGTTCTTTCTCTCAAGGTTCCCTTTCAGCACTTTGCTTCTTTCTAGTAAGAAGAGCAGAAGGTGGCTGCAACCAGAGACTAAAACACTCACAACACCATGTTGAGGCACAAGCAGCTCATGAAGTAGTCCTCCCCACTTAGCTTATTCTTCTGCCAGTGCTAGTGGGAAAACAGTCCCTATCCAACTAGTTAAAGTGTCAAACTCTGTATTCTCTTGAGATATGTATTCAGTCATCAGCTGAATGCCTAGACAGTGTGACTGTCTGACGTAAGCTTTCAAAGTTTCATCTGAGGTGCACGTACACTGCTGCTCTAGTAGAAAAAAGGAAAAAAAGTGTATTTACATTCATTTTGCCAAACATTAGCATCTTCTGTCCAATCATTTGAATGCAGAATTGTTAGGAGAAAACAGCTTAGAGAACAAGGGTTGACACATACAGTGTGAAATCTTAAGGTGCTTGAATGCAATGAGGGAGAAAGTGAGACAGAACCACATTTCATCTCCCTAACTGTGCTATAGTCCACATGAACTTTGTGACAGGTCTCTGTCTCTCAGCCACACTTCACTAGCTCCTGCTGACATTCAGCTGTCAGACAGCAACCCTTTACTATGCCCCTAACATGCTCTACAGCTTCACCCAATTAACTCGCTTTCACTTGACATTGCAGCAAAAAGCTTCATAATAGGTGGTCAAGGTGCATGGTGTCTGCTTGCCCTCTAACTGCTCACGCACAGCAAAATGCTTAGCTACCTTCCTTTTTGTCTGCTTGCTTCAAACTGGTTCAACTACAATTTAGGCATTCTGCTACTAAACAGGACAATGACAGCAGACCTTTGCCAGTGGTGCATTAATCTACATTTTACCAAAGACTAATTTTAATGCAGAATCCTAGAGCTAATAATCACAAATATTTTGGCAAAAAATAAATTATACCGATTCAGTAAAATAGTTCAATCACTTTATAATCAATGAAGATATATCAGTAATATGGATACAAGGGGGAAAGAGAGAACAAGTCATTATTTCTAATAGTAACATTCAACAACAGAGAGAAGAAAAGTCTACGAACAATGATAGTGCCTTTATGATTCAGCTTTCTTGCATTAAAAAATCTTTAGGCATTCAGAAGATTATTTTTTGCTATGCATTTCTGCCAAATATGCAAGATTTTTGAGCAATAATATTCAGAAATTTAAATCTATGTAGCTAACAAAAAAAAAATGAACTACTTAAAAAATGGAAATCAACATTTTAGGATTCTCCTGATAGCTTACATAAAAATGAGAACAAACATGGAACTCACTGTTACTTTGCAGACAGATGCCCTGAGAATACTCCAGTTTTCTCAGTACTTCTGCCAAGTATATTTGCATTAAATATGTGGAGTAGGTCAGAAAAGGCCCTTAAAAATCCAGTATGCAATAACTACTGATGATGTTCAAGCACTTTTTGCTGAAGAGTCACACCATTAGCAACAGGTGGAACAGTCTGGATGAGCAATGGTGTCTGGACAGTGGAGTTATGAGAGTCACTGTAGGGAATACCTTCAGGTGGCCCTATGGGTTTCAACTACCAGAACTCCAGCAAGGCAAGACTAAAAAGACTATCCACAAAGCCCTTTCAGATTCTGGTTTTTGCTAAATCACAGTAAATTCTGAGAGGTTATGTAACCTATTTGCTTTCCCATCATATCTACAGAGACCAGTCCTCTTTAAGTTCTCTCTAAAAACCACTGAAAGGGCATTTTTTCACAGAAGAAATCTGATTTTCATAAACAGAAGCAGATACCCAGTTTGTAGAAAGTGAAGAGAAAGCGGAAGCTGAAGACAAGAGATAAGCTTGAAGGAAGGAAAACAAAAAGGAAATATATTGATTGAGGTGTAAAGCAGACACCTCTTAACAGTAATTTATGTCAAGGACAGAGAACCAACTTATCTTTATGAAATGTAGTGAAAAGAAGCAAGTCATCAGGACTTGGAACCCGCACACCTCTGGCAGAGGTTGCTGATGCAAAAATGGGTAGTTTTGTAGTAATAAAAAAAAGGTAGTTAACATCTCACTTGGATTTCAAGTCTGAAAATGGTATTACTTGGACTTTGAGGTGTCAGGGACACACAAAGCCTCTTAGTGGAGAATATTATTACAGATCTCTCCAAATGAGCAAAAAGTTATTTCAGTCCACTTGGTGGAGAGAATATAATCCAGTGCTGTCCATAACCCTGAATTGAGAAGGAAAACGCTGATTTCATGAAATGACAGCCTTTAGAATCCCCTAACAGCAGACTGATGTTAGCTCTTAGGGGACAACAGAATTAGGATCATAAAGTGGATATGGAGATGGTTTACGCAACCTATCTGCACCTATTCGAAAAACAGACTGATTGTAATTCTATCTGAAATACAGACAAACACTTGCATGCTGAGTAAGAACATCTGCATTTGCACCAGGCTACAGGCTAATCTAAGTCTCACTTCATCTCAATAACTGTATTAAACTGAGTAGCCTCTTAAAAAGATCCTCTAATGACAGAGAAAAAAATGACTGACTTACACCACATGCTTGGAAGAGAACTATTACTACTATCAACTTCATTTTCTCAAAATTAATGTTTATTATTAAAATCATCACTGTATTAGGGGACAAAGTGTTCCACCCTTTCAGCATTGGCCAACGCAGCGTACATTTTCTGGACTGTCCACTGTTGATGTGTAGCCTGCTACCTCCCAAATAGAATCCTGATAAGGGCTCCATCCTCCTTCCCCATAAACTACTTTAAAGAAAGATTCACCAGGAAGAAGTACATTTGGCTCCCTGTAGGTTTGGGACAGTTTTCAAACTTTTGTTTGCTTATCCAAACCAAGCACTTTAATGTTTATTCATCTCCCATAAAACTTAGTTGAAGTAACTTCAGGAGGGAATTACTCCTTCTGCAAATTGCATGTGATATCTGAAACAACGTATATTCAATAGAGTTCTAAAGGGTAGTTTTACACAGTAATGGTCAGAGAAAACAGTTGGCTTTCCAGCAGTATTGCTTATAAAATATCAGTTGATATCTGAATAGCCTAAAAAAAATATATATATATATATTTTAGGCTCAATTTCAGTTGATGGCTAATGTGTAGGTCTTTTGTAAATGCAAGATCCAAATTACACTAACTGGGCAAGGAATCAAGCTTATCAGTTATAAACAACTTGAGTGTGGGTGAGCTAGGTTTACTGTCTCTATTAGTTTTGGCTGAATTTATATATACAGTTATACTTCAGACTTAATTTTTTTTAAAAAATCTAATAATTACTTCAACAGAACTTTTTATACTTTCCTGAGCTCAATCAGCCTCTAAGAACTGTTGTTAGCCCAGGTACTAGATCATCACTTTCTGTGAGGCTGAATATGCAGTTCGAGTGAGTCCACTACGCAAATGGAACTAGTATTTCCTGCATACCAATCATATCTTATATGAATCAACATTTTTAAATTGCTAATGGAATTTCACCCTTTTGTATATATATGCCAAATGTGTGTTCTGAGAGCACAGAGGAGTTAAAACAAAAAACAAAACCAACCTACCCCTCCCAAAAAAGCTCCTCAAAACCCCCAACAAACAACCAGAACCCGCTACCACCACATAAAACACTACAAACTTTCATCAGCAGGTAAAATTTTTATCGTTTTAGAGTCACGAAGAACATAGAAGGAAACTTGGAGAGAGGTTTCTTCAACTTTTTGGTTTGTAAAACAAGAAAGCTGTAACACAACTTTAAAAATTCATTTTGCACAGGGATGTTTCAGTAATCTGGTATGTCTTGTACATTCCAGAATGATACCTTAAATTCCTTTATTCAGAGCTCCCAATTAGATTATGTTCTTCTAAAAAAAATCTCTTATTTAAAGTGTGGTAAACTTCAGTAATTTATTAAATTAAACTAGAAATTCCTAAAGCAACAGGATGTATTGATATGCACAAATTAAAATGAAACTGGATAACTTTGTCAGGAAGCTTTGCAAAGTCCTGGTTAAGATACAATACATGGTCAGTCTCCCAGAAGAGTGCAATGCATTTACTAGACCCGGTGAAGGAAAAATTCATGTCACACAGAGTCTGAAAGTCCCTGACCGTAAGCGTACAATCACCACATGAGCCAATACTTCTGTGATCAAATGAAACTCTTGGTACCCAACAAAAGCTGAAAAATTAGTGAATTATTTCATTATTTTGGCTCTGGCCTCCAAGGGCTTTCTTTGTCAAATAACCTGCAACACCTAGATAGGACAAAAGGCTTTCAAAATATTGGTGAACATACGAATTCAGAAGTAAGTATTGCAACGTCAGCTTTGTGGTGACATAGGTACTGAGTGAACTATGGGGTTATGGGCCAATTTAAGTTGAGGGTCAGATCCAGAAGCGTGGTGTCTTAAAGCAGTGTGGCTTTAAAGGTTCCATGAGCCTCTCTCTAAAAAGCTGTAGGAATTGAAGCAGTTACATCATCTGAAAGAATGAAATGGAATCATTGCATCACCATAATGTCACTTTGCTTTCCTAATATCATCACATGCAGCAAGGAAACTCTGCCGGTGACTAACCACACTATTCTTTTATATAGTAAATTTTATTACTTACTGTGCATTGTAAAGGTACCCTATCTTCTGTTAAAAAAAAGTCAATTGATTGCTTAACTAAAAGAGAGTCAGTCCTTTCCAAAGGGTAGCATTTCTGAAACAAGTCAACCAAAAAAATGAATTCTTTTAAAATTGGAAAGAAAATATATAGTTTAAGAGGCACATTTGTTTCTAAATCTCTTTCTTTAACTGAACCACCATGCAAACTGAAGAAAACAAAATTTATTTGAAAAATCGAAATTCATATAATGATAACATCCTTTTAGCTGTCAATTAAGCTCTTTACCCTACTGTGTACTCATTTCATGTTTTAAAAATTTGTTCAAGTACTAGTTCATTCAACAGGCTAAACCACTTTGGGGAGCCCAGTCTCTGGTGAAAATTGGTCCTTAATACGATCAACTGGAAAAATTGTGCCATCACTAAATAATGTGGGTTTCACAGATTTCCATGAAAAATTTTTATATGTAATTTTAAAATAACAACAACAAATAAATAAATATATGATAGGTAAATATTAAGCAGTGTGACTTAAATATGTAAAACCCAATAAAAATAAACATTGAGATGTAACCTTCTGACCATATGCCCCTAAATCATGTCAACATTATAGGAATACAATTTTAAGTCACAACAGTGTTATGATTCATGCCTTGACTCTGAATTTCCTGTGTTTTTATCTCTGCAAGTCATACTCTCTAATGTATTTTAAATGTGGGGTTGTTTGGATTTTTTTCATTTCTCGCACTGACTTTTATGCTTAAAGTACAAAATGCCAGCAATCAGGCAACAGAAGTAGGTAAACACGTGTATTTCTACAAAACCACATTACTCAGTTGCAAAAATGTCACAGAACGGAATGCAAAGCTTTGTTCTTTTCCCAGTTTAAAAGGATGCAAATACTCATGATTCTAGGAGAAGGCAGAGGAGAAGAGCATGAGCAAACCAATAGAAAAACAATCTCATTTTACAAATTCCAGAAAGGCACAAAGTAAAGCAGACTGCTATGGTTTACAGCCACCCTTCTTTATCACTCTCATTATCTCCCTTTGGCCTGCAGAGGATCCACTCCTCCTCTGCTTGGACTAGTGAGGTGAGGTCTGACAGCTGAGAAATCTGCTGTGGGACCAGGGCTGAAGACGATACCCAGCCGGGTGCTCCCATGACCTTCCTTCTAGTCAGTGCACCAGCAGCAGAGACTAAGAGGTGGTACAGCATCAGAGACAGTCGTCTCCTGTGGAGGAAAGTCTGCCCGCTAGCTGGCACTGGATTCTCTGGTGGTGAGCCCCGTCAGTCATCCCCCTGCCATCCACAGGGAAACATAAACCTCTAAACATGAGATTTTGCTTTACAAACAGTTAAAGTACATCTTTTCAGGGGAATACTTACTTCCTCACTATTTTAAATGTAGGTTTATGCTTAAATAGATTATCTAGGCCCAATCTAGTTATATGTCAGGACAAATTTCTTTTTTCTCTTTTTTTCTTCTTTCTTTTAATGGGTGTATGTAGCATTATCCACACTACATATTAAGATAGGGCATGCTGCACATACACGGGTTTCTGAGGCTGGCCGAGAAAAAGGCAGACTCCTGGAAACACTGCCCTAGCTCTTACTCTCTTATCTTTTTTCCCTGCGAACTGAGCAGTGAGCTAGTGGCACAAAGTAAATGAGAAACATCACAAAAGGCAACAAAAATCCTTTCACCTATTATCCCGATCAATTGAATTGCAACTCACAAGTAGCATCTACACAACTTGCACTATTTATCAAAGCTAATGCTTGAGGATGGCACTGAATTTTCTCCTCATAAACAGTGCTTTACATACTTAGCTTGAAACACAAAACCAAACAGGTGTCAGAACAAGAAAATAACTATTCACAACAGTACATCTTACATGATCTAAATTTAAAATGTCAAGAAAATATCAGGAAGATGACAATCTGGATAGCATGGATTCATTTGCCATTTAAGTACTTGAGCTAGACTCATTCAGGCACAGCAACGCTTTAATCCCCTCCAAAAATTTCTCAGATAATTCAGTCTCAGAACAAATAGATGTTCCCTTTATGTTTAACCCACAGTTTAGCAGGGAATAATAGAAGCTTCCCAGCTCTCTTTCTTGAAATAACTTCTTCAAAAGGGAGGAGGAAGCACCTTCTGGCCTGAGTTAAAGTCCTTGAGTCTGGAAAGAAGTGCATTTGTCTGCCTTTGTAGAGAATATTCCTTTTCTTCTATAAAGCCAGTAAAATTGTGTCCTTGTCTCTGTTCTTTTGTAAAAACTTTTTCCCAGGGTTAAATGTCCTGGTCTATAATATCCAGTTCTCAAAAAAACCCAGCCTAGCTAGCACTGCCAAAACTTTTATTTCTACTGCAGTTTTAGCAGAACATGTAATAATGTACAAAAGTTTATTTTAATTTTATTTTCTGAAAATGTCACCTTGAGAGGTGTGGGAAGAAGGCAATAGAAATAGGGGTGTGTAGAAAACAGGAAGCAAACATATGCAGCTGGTGAATAAAACTCAGTGCTTATTACCAATGAAACACATTTTGAAAGACCACTGCAAAGACATCTAATAAGGAAAATGGCATCACACAGCTGTCTCCTGACTCACAGCTGCCCTTCACAGCAACTGGGGCCTTTCTGAAACATTCAGTTTCAGGAAACCCCAGGTACCATTTCAAAGAAAATAAGAGACTGGCTCATTCCAGTATTTCTCCTTCAAAAGCTGAACAAAATGAAGTATAGGCATTCACTTTCTTTTTCTCTTTTAATCTGCTCCAGGCAGAGAACGAGTGCATGATGATTTTTTACAGGGCAAACTTGAACCTATACTTTAGACTTATTTCCTTATCCAAATCATTAGTTTCTCTAAATCAATTTCCAATTAGTTGCTCCAGGAGGTACAATTGTTGCACTGGTCTGAGCACTTGGAACAGCTTCAGGTTCCAAGTGTCTTGTTTTCAGTCCTGGGAACTGAGGACCCTTGTTTGTGAGCTGGTAGTTCCAGTACCTCACTAGAAACACATTTCTAATGCCATAGAAATGCAAACCATGAAAGAAAAAAAGGAAAGGAGATTAGCTTCCTGAAAACATGACCCTCCTATTTTGCGACTCAGCCAATGACTTGAAAGATTTGTTTTGTGCTTAACATTGGAACAAACCCGTGGTCCTTCAGGAACTTCATGGTTTCCATTAAACCGCACAGCATGGACATTTGGAATTTCATGGCAACTGTGAAGTGAGAATGTAGATCTCGCTTTTCCAAAGCACCGGCCTCTGCCCAGAGCTAACACCCACACACAATCACTCACATTCCTTACTCAGTTCATGTCATTAAGGAGACTTTAAGAACAGACAAAACAAAGCAAAAAAAATCCCAGTAAAACCAACCCCCCACCCCCAAAAAAAAAAAACAACCCAACCCCTCTTAAACCTCTTTCTTAAGCACTTGAAAGCAAAATACCAGAAGTGGAAATGTAATGCTTAAATGCAACGAATGCTTTGTGTCCATCTACGATGTTTACAGCATTAACTCTGCAACTACAGCTAAAAGCTGAAGTATTGGAAACCACCTAATTACCCAAACATTTACTTCTCTGCAGGTGTAAATACATGGACCTAATAAGCCTTCCCACTGTGAAAGCAGTTACTTAAATTATATTAAAATATTAAAAACTATTTAATGAGCTTTTTTCCCCTAAAGTAAATTGAGTGTGTGCCTTAACCTGCTTCAGGCAAAGGAAGTTTCAAACATATTGGTTTTGAAACTAGCCATTATTTCCCGTGTTGCAAAAATGGCAATTTTATTTCCCAACAGCAAATGAAACTGTCAGGAAAATTTAGATGCAATAAAATTGGGTGGTTAAAACAACATGCTAGATTTGGGATAAAACTGAATTAAAGGAATTAAAATTAAGCATTATGTCAGTCAAACTTTATAAAAACTAACTGAAATGGTGGGTGGGTATTGTTGGGGGTGTTTTTGGTTTTGTTTTGGTTTGGTTTTTTCCCCACAAAAGTTAAGTTTTGGACTTGGTGAAGTCCACTCATAACTAACCATTTTATGTCCATCAACAGTGTCACATTTGAAATTTACGCAATGAAAAATATTTTGCATAAAATGTGTTGCTTCTGGCAACATTTCTGCCTAAATAAAAAGTTGTCAGGCAGTGTGTGACTTTAGTGGTACAGAGTTTTAAAATGGTGGCTTCAGTCCAAGGCTAGCTAATAACGGCTGACATGCACTGGAATCTTGAGGCCTAAATCAACATTGTTTTCACAGCTGTAATTAAGCCACCTAATCAGAAGCACATTTTGACGGGACAGTTTCTGGAAGCCAGACATTACAATTTCTTATGCCTGGAGCACAGTGGCTCATGAGAGGTCCTCATTTAATTTCAGGGTGGTTTTTGTTTTTTTTTTTTTTTTTTTAAAAAAAAAGGCTGTAAAATGAAAAGACTATAAAAAAGCAGTGTACGGCTGTTGAAATGAAGCAGGCCTATGTGTTCATGCCTTGACCAACCCCGCATCCCACCCTCCTTCGGCTCTCTGCCGAGTCCCCAGCTCTCAAGTGGCAGCTGCTCACAGTGAGACTGAGGGCTTCTGCCAAAGTCAACAGATGAGCTGGTCTGAACTGGCTCTCTGTGTGTTCTGATTGTAAATTGTGCTGGTGATGATTAGAGAACTCTAACACAGGATGTCGACTCTTAAAACTGTCCAGAGAAAATAAAAATTATTTTTTTTTAAGTTCAGGAAATTTTTTTAAACTTCTTTTGTGGCTTAGTACATAGAGTTGTGTCTATAACTTTCAGATGACTCAAACATGAATTCACACAAAGTAACTAACTATATTATTAAAAAAATACACCATTGCTCGCTCCCAGCAAGATCCTTCATTTGGGGATGTTTGCATAGCAGTGTTGCTGCTGAATGCAATTCTCTGACTAGTACACTCCAGCAGTCTTGTGCTTCTATCACCTGCCAGTGGAAGATACTCCTAAAATTCAGACTATCAAATATTTTTATTGTGTGACTATCACTTCAAGATGTTGTCATACCTGAAAAAGCTAAATTGCCTTGCTCTCTTTCTGGAGCACAGCTACATTAGTAACTTTAACATAAACTTTCAACCCCAGAGGCCATTGTAAAACCATCAATATGAAGGCACCAGTCACTGGGGTCTGATTACATTTAGTTCTGCATTTTAATTACATATGGATTCTATTAACTGAAACTTTTGCCTTATAGGCAACATTTTAATCAAATTACTGTAATTTTCAAATATGTTACAATAGTCTGACAAGTTAAAAGTTCACATACTTAGAATACTGAGTATCCAAAAATTTTTGCATAGAAAATAAAATATTCTTTACAAAATAGCAAATATGTTGTTGGACTACTGTAACTGGTTTTGAACACCCTGCCCTAAGTTACATAATGTTATTTATAATATTGGTTTAGTATTATAATTTTTTCATTGGCACTCCATAATAAGCAAATAGTTTAAACTACATGATTTATACTGTTCGATTAAAACTGTTACCTGTTTAAGCAACAGTATGTGACAAGGTGAGCATCTGCACTAGCATAACTGTATTCCTTGGCTATGGAGTAAGGTTGGCAAGTGACACCCAGTTGCTCAAAATCAGGTAAGAAATGCAAAGACTTCAGTAAAAAAAATAGTTTCTGGATCATATTACTGCTTTGTGGCACTGAAACTAATAGAAACTTCAAGCTTAGTAAATATACAGTAAATATAACAAATACAGTTTTCTAATTTTGCCTATACTGGTGTTTCCATTATTTTATGTCAATAGTTGGGAAATTCTTCTTGTGGGCCTGTCATATTTTTCTTTACTTCCTTTCACTTTAAGAACATTCATATGTCTCACAGTAAATAATCCTCGCACTGGTAATTAACGGTACTGAGCAAAACCTGCAATTATTTGAGGTCCCATTTTACTGAATTCTGTCCTAGGCTATTTTCAAGAAAACACTCCAAGACAGAGGTTAACAATAAAAATAACAAGTCTGATTATTTTTTGGAAGGCAAATTAAGAATTACTGTCTCCAAATCTTTCACAAAACCAGTTTAATTTCAAATCTTTCAAAAAAATCTTTTTAGTTCAACTGTGCACTAGGCTAGCAAGAAGCAGTGGAAAAGCCAAGCAGAGTTCTCATCCAGGACCTATCTGCTTCTT
Organism: Antrostomus carolinensis; assembly: GCF_000700745.2. Taxonomy (NCBI): domain Eukaryota; kingdom Metazoa; phylum Chordata; class Aves; order Caprimulgiformes; family Caprimulgidae; genus Antrostomus; species Antrostomus carolinensis. The sequence continues at coordinate 2,032 of NW_010290074.1, read as the reverse complement.
GAAATATCTGGGAAGAATTCCCTCAGCTACATCAGTCATTCCATGTCCTAACCCAAGAGATATGGCTCCAGACCATAAAAGATGCTCTCTGACATTTAACACAACACGATGGAGTAACTGTCTTTTTCCTGTTCAGCAAGTGAAAAGGCAAATAGCTTTTCTTCTCTCTCTCCAGTTTCGTCCTCATAATTCTAAATGTAAGACATTGCATCACTGTTAGATGCAGGTCTCAGCCTTGAAATACAGATTGAACTGGTGACAAAGAAACAAAGCGTACAAGGGAAAGACGTGTAAAACCCCTGCCTTGACCAGCCTGGCTAAGTTGTAAGAAACTGTCAGTGGTGTAGTTAACTGATAAGTCTGAGTTTTAAATATTTATTTTCTCTCTCCCCTCCATGAACAGGGTTCAAGTAGATCATGCAAACTGAGAGCTGACTGCTCTGAGTTTGACTGCTCTGAAGAAAAGTGCACATTTTGCCTAATGCAGTTCTTCAACACAAAAATATGAAAGCATACCTCAGTTACCAGCATCTCAACAACAAATACAGATTTTTCACACATAAGATCACTCTACTTGCCTCTCTCACCTTACCCAAACCTACAATTTCTGTATTTTCAGTAATCCAAAGTGATATCACTAGTCATTTTCAGACAAAAAACAGACACAGCCACAACTATGGGGAAAAAAAAGTAAGGATGATGCAAAGCCAGATACAGCAATGAGTGACTTAATTTTCAACTCCAGGTTAGGAGAAGCATCCAAAGACAACAGTTGTTTTTGTGGTCAGTTAGAAAGCTCTGCTTTTCTTACAGACCTTCACTTCACCTCTCTCACTCATCTGAAACTCACCTTCTCCTCCTTTCAGTTAAAGTTATCCTTTTGACTCTCCAAATTTCCATTTCTCCAGTGCACACAAAGCTTTTCTCTCTACATCACCTTTATAAATGACTGTATTTTCCCGTTCATTTTCTACTGTCCTTTTAATCTGAAGTGAAAGCAGAAAAAGGAAGGAATATCTCCAGATCAGCTGCCTATTCAGGATCAGAGAAACACCTGACCACTTGAAATGTAACAGTAGCTTCTTTTGTTTGCCAAAACTGATACATGAACATTTTAAATTCTTAAAATTCTGACAGCAGTACTGACATCAGGCACAAAATCTCAGGGCTGAAAGCTATGAAAACACTTTCTGGAGAAATGTTATAATTAATTAAACTCTGTCATTTTCTCACATGTGTCAGGTCACACTGGAAAATTCAGTGTCACTGCATCCACTCCCCACAACACTGTGCTTGCAGCAACAAACTCTTTGGTAGTGCAGACACCATGGATTCATGTGCTTCCTATGCGACCAACACAATGCCACCTGTTGCCCCACAGCATCCACAAAGTAATTGCTTATGACTCTACTACCACACAGTACAGCACTTAAAAGCTTTCAGTTCAAAGCTGACTTATTACTGCAACTCTGAATGAAAGTCCAAGTGTAGTAATAAACTAAGGTACCTGAAGAAGCAAAATGGATCAAAGCAGCAGAATCCAGTACTGTTAAAGTAACTGGCAACTGTTCTTTTAATAGGAAACCTTGAAGCACAGTTCAGTTTGTGATGTTTATATTACTAGATGTTGCTGAACAAGAAATAAGCAGAAGAAAAGAAATACAAGAACATTTTAGCTGATATCTTCTCTGATTACATACATATCATGCGCACAGTTAGTGAGGTACTTCCACTAAACCCACCTTCTAAGCACGTCGAGCTTTCCTAAGGAAAATCGTAAGAAAGCATAAAGGCAGAGACATGTAAAAGGAAACTATACAGTTTCGTAAATTTCATTACAAAAACGGCAGTGCCAGTCCAGTACTGAGTTCATTGCCCAGTGAAATAATTCTCCACCTTATTTCATGTTAGAGGTTGACTGCTGGCTCCTCTGTTCCTCCTCTGGCAACCTACATCCTTCTAGTCAAGACTACAATGGCCATATCAATAACATCTTCTTAGCTGAATTATTATTATTATTATTATTATTATT
>NW_010290073.1:0-17094 GCF_000700745.2 Antrostomus carolinensis | reverse complement strand
TCCTGGACCCTTCCTTTGCTTTCTAGGACAATGCTGTATCCAGAGATAATCCAGAGATAATATCTCTGGATACAAATGCTGTATGCAGAGATAATTTTATGCTCAGAGTTATATGTGGCACACTGTAAGTTAATAATTTAGGCCATGAAACAAATAATAAGATAAAATAGGATTTCTTGTTGTCAGTCAGCCACATGTGTTTCAGAACACATTGTGTTTTAGAATCACTGGATGCGTTTTTTGTTATTGGCGCCTGCTGGGAAGACAGAAAAGTAGCAGTGGAAGAGAGTAGTATAAAAATTTTAATTCTCTTGATATTGTCCAGGGTGGCAATTATTTTTTTACCCCGAGGTACTGACATAACATCCATTTTGATTTTATTCAAGGACAAGCCTGGAAGGGAAAAGGCTTTAGGGTTGGGTTTTTTAAAAACTGAAAATGAGTTGAAACTAGCTTATTTTTCCAGTTATCTTAACTTTGCAAAGTCTGCTGAAAGAAGGCAGTACTTGTTTATAGTAGTCTCTTCAAATTTTTGAAGGCTTCCATTAGAACTACTGAAGAAAGATAAAATGTTTTGCACATTTACTGTTGTGTATTCTGTTGTAGCTCTAACTTCAACCCCAATATATTTGCTTTGCATTTGTGCTTTGAGTTGGTTTCACTGATGAAGACATAATAAATTATACATAAAAGAAAGTGATCCTCTAAGATGATGTTCATTAGGCAGTTCTAACTTGTAATGCATCAGAAACCATATGCTTTGTGCATTGGCTTACAGCTGTAAAACAGACTTGAAATTACCATATGAAGGCTTGGTGCCAGTTTCCAGTGAAGCCAATGGCAAAACTCCATTTATGTCAGTGTTATTATGAAGTGTGTAATAATCACAACTACAAATTAAGAGTTTTTGGGTTTGAGCCAAAACTTCATCTTTCCTTCTGCAGATTTGCATTGCTGAAAATGCAAGTGAACCCCACCTCCTCTTTTTTTTTTTCCTCACACTGCAAACCAAAGTTTAGTAGCCCTGGACAGTCAGATTATAAGGAAAAAGGAGGCTTGAGTGTCCAATATTTCTGGTCACCCCACAAGTGATCTAGAGAGCAGAATGGTTATGTGAATGTTTTATAGCTCTTACTGTGTTGGAGGAGCATGTCTTGTCCATTGGTGCCTATGATGTTGCCACAGATACTGACTGTCCTGTTGCTGGTTCTGTTCATAGCCTGATGCTGAGCCCAAGTAGCAAAAGGATAGACCATTTTTGGTTTATTGGAAGAGTCCTGACCAAGCTGTCAAGGGAAATGTACCTACCCTTTGTTAAAAATCTAAGTAATTTACTGTTATTTTGTGCAACATTGAATGGTACTGTCTATCCTCTGCACAAGAACAGAATTTATAATATGCCTCCAAATTAATGGTGGAAGACTTCCAAACTATTGAAAGGATTTCAGAACGTATGTCCCCTTGAAAGAAAAGTGGTTGAGTGGGGTCCCTTTCACGCTGCAATTATTTACTTTGTGAAGTACTTTTCCATCTTTTAAAAAATTCTGCCCCTTTTATCTTGGCAAAAGAAACTAGGCTTGTGGCTTGTAGACTGAAAGCGTTCACTGTCTAAGAGAGCTTGAGCCCCTTAGCAGGGAGTCCATACTAGACTTAAAGCAAAAGCCTATCCCTAATCCTGGAACCATCATGAAGTGGAGAATGTTAGAGTCATTTACAGCTGCCTGGCATTGTTGCTGAGGGATGAATTGAAATCACTGGTCTGCCAGGCTTGTCAACAGCTTTGAAATCTGCCGCCTAGCCTGGTTCCCCAAAGGACTCCTTAGAGAGAGTGAAGGAGCCAAACTGTCAGCCAGAGTCCACCTACTTGTCCCTTTTTCTTCCTTTGTCTTTGTCTCTTTTCCGCTTCTATAATTGCCTTTCTTTTTGCTTGTTTTTATCCCAACACTAATGTTGTAATATTGGTAAGTGGTTTAATTAGAAGATTTATTAACTTGTGTTTTCAATCTTTTTACTGAGAAAAAGCACCAAAAACTTAACATCAAAATAAAAGCTATTACACAATCCACTAGTTGGGTGCAGTCCGTCCCCTTTGAATTCCATGGCTAAACTCCCGTTGGCTTTCATGGGAGCCTGCTAAGGAACAAGCTCATGTTATTTTGTAATATGCATGCCACATGGGGTCTCAATTTAGTCACTTAACTAAAGGCACCTAAACAAGTGGCCTGTTTTTTAATGATGTGAATGACTCAAGTGACTAAATGGGAATACATGTGCCTAATTTTAGTACACCCACAGTTGAATATGGTAACCACAGTCCAGTATCATAACTTCGTCTATATGTGTTGATATTTATCAGTCACTGGGAATGGCCTGACAATGCGTACATCACAAACACTTCTGTTGGGCATATCCCATAAATCTAAAATAAAACAGATAATAAAGGAGAGAAGTAAATGTGAAACACAAATCTGGGATTAGCTTGACAACAGTAATTAATGCCCATGTGAGGCTTTGCTTCATTATAGGAATCAATCACCGCTTCCCAATGTATTTCTAATATTGCAAATTATTAATGCTTTAAAAGTATAAAGAAATTTAAGCTATCATCAGAGCTAGGACAGTGTTTTCCTGGAGCAGCACTCTGCACAGAATTTGGTGAAGATCCAAGAACCGGTAAATTTAGAGGAGAAAGTATTTAGTACGCTTGGTTATTAAACACCAAACTATAAACAAGTGCTTCAATATTTGGAAAATCATGACTTCCGACATAATATAATTTAAAAAAAATAGCTTTCCAAGTCACAGTAGTATAAAATAAGACTCTTAGAATTTACAAAACCATTGTTTGCTCCTTTCCTAGGGTGAATATTAGAATTTGTCTTGTCAGTTTAAGGATTAAGGCCAGATCTGATTTGTTGTTACACCATTGTAAAGAAGAATTGCAAGTTCCACCAGTGAAGATTTTTTATTTTGGAATATATTCAGAAATTATGGTCTATATAAGAGTAGATAGATAAGATTATCTCCTGTCTTTGAGTGATAATCAGCATATACATTCACACAGGCTGTATAGATAAACCCCATCACTTGAGATCAAATATTTTATTCTTTCAGCACCTTTAGTGTGTGAGCTCTGTGATTTATGCAGGTATGTACAATGAGACATGCCTCATATCGTTTCCCTTCTCAACCATACAATTGTGCTGGGGTTCTTTGCTTTTTGACATCTCTCAACAGTGTGCTATCTTGGGTTAGACTTTCTTTGGTAAACCCTTTATTGCTTTGCCTTTGGGGAGTTGCATATAGCTTCTGCCTATTTATTCAGTTCTCCATTTTTTATTTGAACCTTCACAAGAAGGTGACTGGATTCCTTCTGGCTTCCACTTACTCCTGGGCAAGATGCCTTTATTGTTTAGGAGAAAGGCTTATTCTAGACTATTCTAAAGTGTCCACCTTTCAAGCCTCAAGCTTACAAGAGGTGAGAACCTAACCTTCAGAAATATCTCTGCCAGTGGTCCTGCTTTGACCTTATTTGAGTGTTCAGAAACCAGATGTGCTAGGTCAGATTGTGCTGTTCTACTTCAACAATAATGAAGATCTGATGCTCCAAAATTTGCAAATGCTTTAGAGGATGTTCCTATGTCCTCATAATCTTTCTTACACTCTTCATTGTTTTTTTAAGCCATTAACTCTGGACTCCAGGTCGGTGTACTAAGATAAAATGGTACTTGCCATCTTCTATGGCTTTGTTCCAGCAGATCTGTGGGGTCCAAATTGGTTAGCTGTGTCATTCTTGTCATAGTAGCAAGTCCACTGCAAGTAACATGATCTTTATCCATAGTGCCAACATTGGAAGCAGTCTATTGAATATCTTGTCAATGACCATTCCTCTGGTGAATCTCTTGGTTGTCACAATTGCTGGGACATTACACTAACCCTGGCCCTTCATCACTGACACCGTGAGTGTCCTCAACCCTTCTGGCATCTATCTCCAGCACCAGCTGTTTGAAGTTGAGGTGTTAGGAGCACATTTCCCTCATTAGCCCCAATCCCAACCAAGGTTTTAGTACGAACAGAAGTTTCTTTGTTTCTTTTCTTTGAATAAAATGTGCATTTTATGAGAGGTCATAAATGCAAATAAACATGGGTGGGCAGAAAGTCTGTTAGAAGCTGGAGAGAACTTGTTCTTCAGCAGAGAGAATGCTTTTCTGGGTTGCTGCTGCATCTTTTGATAGACTTCAGAGAGTTAGAGCACAAGAGAAGGAGTCCTCAGCCTTCAGTGATAACTGCCTAGTATTCATTCCTAGAAATGTGTGGAGTGTGGAGTCTCAGGATGAATACTCATACTTCTTCCAGACTTCAATGTTGGCTTGCTCCGCTTCTGTGACTGTTTTGTTATCATTCTCCAGGGACAAGGCAAACCCTGGCTATTATTGAAAAGACTAGTGTGCCTTTTAAGATCTGATTGAGTTAATATAGTTTTTTGGATCTGTTGGAACATGGCAAGAAGAATCTGCTTACAAAATGAGCAGTACCCTCTTTTTCTTGCACATGGACTTCTGGATCCTGGTTCCCAAATTTATGAAAGGGTTAATCAAATTGTCTCCATTTGTTAAGGACTTTTCTCCTCCATGAGACTTGAAACTGGTGCTAATGACCCTCACTTACATCCTTCCTGTGAACCTGCAGCAACTTCTTCACCGATATATCTGCCAAAGTAGATGTGTTTATTATGAATATTGCTTTCTCCTGGAGGGTTAGAGAGTTTTTTTCTCTGCATCATATCCATCCCTTATGGGATGCTTCTTTCGAAAACCATCCTTATTTGTGTCTCAGAATTCCATCTCAGTCAGAAATTTAAATTTTATCTAATCTTCATGTCTTTCCTCCACACTCTGAGTGCTGGTAAACCTCTACCTTTTTTCTTGGTTCTCTTCTTATTTCTGTTTTCTGACAGAATCAGAAATTCCAGATAGCTTCTGAGGCTCTTTCTGACAACAGCTGAGTGATCTGGGGATATTCCTGTCTCTGTGTGCAGACTATTCATGTAGATAAAAGGCTGTCATGAACTGTTTTGAGACTGCAGTCGAGGCTGCATCCATGGTTGGAGTAAACGCCACTAGCTCTTTGGCTAAGTGGATGGTAATGCTGAGAAGTTTCAGCTTTCCTGTCATCTGCTGGGCATTCATGTGGAGCTCTTTTCAATTTCATGAGACCCTGGACCATCCCAGAAGCATCTGGGAATGATGCTGCACTTGGCATTGTTCTTACAATCTTTATAGGTATGAAGGACTTTCATCACCTCTCTGTGGCAAATGTGCAGCTTTCCTCTGTGTTTGCATTGTATTAATATGCATGTATGCAATCACTGGAAAATAGAAGAACAGCATATTTAAAAATAAGAAAGTCACTTCAAAATATGCATATAAATTTATTACCTTTTCTCCTTGCAGTGGACATCAAGCAAGACAGAAATTTTTTTTCTTCTAGAAAAAGGCATGGAAGGGAAACTACTGTAGAAAGAAAAATTACATGGTCAGGAAGCAGGTATTTCCCCTGCTTTCTTCCATGGCACCACATATATGAAAAAAGTTCCATTTGTTGGTAAGTTGACTCCCTTTCCAAAATCTACACATGAAAAATGCTAATAGAACTGAGTATTAGTACATTGAATGGACCATCATATTGCTTTTGAGAAAGCATTAGCCAGGGATGCTAAGCTGCACTTCTTGCTTTGAAAGTCTACCACATGAATAAATATCACCAGTCATCACTGTTTGTCATTAGCAAGTAACCAGTTGCAACTACTGGGATCTAGAGGCATTTTTTTTTCTGAACATGTCTTTCATGCTGACATTTGCTTAATTGGTGGCAATAAGGCAGCTATGGTTGCCACTGGGGTGAGAAAAATCTGCCACCTGCTCAATCCTTGATATAAATATTCCATAAAGATCCTATCTACTCAACTGGTGCCCAGGAGGATTTGACTCATAGGATGAGGGAGTTATTGTGGCCCGCTCATGCTAATTACCCTTTTGCTGCCTTCTTCTAATGCCTTTAGGAGACTTGCCTCACTTTAACTCAGTTGTAAGGCTGATTCTCTTTTTGCAGCATGGGTAAGAAAAATTTTGTGATTCTTTTCTGTGCTATATTTGGGAGCTTAAGTTCAGGACTTGGTATTTCTCAGCTAAATTCAAAGTTACTCAGGACCTCCCAGGATCTGTCCCACAGTAAGAACAGAAAAAGGAAGCCATTGCAATGGTCGGAGGGCAGTTATACAAAAGGTTACTAAACATTATTACTTGTGCTTGATGACTTCCAACTGCCCTGCCACCCACCTTCTCACTGAGCCAGAAGCAAATTTGAAAAAGAAACCACTGTGCATCACTTCCTTAGCAGAACATGTTGCAGACAAAGGGAATCAAAACCACAAGTAGAGAATTGGATTTCCCTTGCTTTCTCCAAAATAAATATTTGTTTGCGAGAAAAGCAGCCGGAATAATGAGACATGTACCCCTGACACTAAAGGCTTGTGTGTTTGTGCAGGCTGGAGTAGAGATAGGATAGTCCACTGAGTGCTATCTAAGGTCAGGCTGAGCTCCATCACCCTAACTTTTGAACTAATGTCTTCAGCTACTTGCCCAAAGCAGAGAAAGAGGGAAGGCACTGGGAGTCCAGCAGGGATCTGTAGCAAATAAAAAGCAAAATGAGCAGTGGGGGTACTCCTTGGAGCTGCTCCCTGCACTGCTCCTTCCAAACAGCAGCATCATTTCCCCTGAAGCCATTGTAGAGAAGAGGACAACACACCACACACCTCTAGGCAGCATCATTTGCTGATTGACTGCTAGAATGACTTCCTAAGGGATGGCTTCAGTATAAAAATATTTGTACCTAAAACTGGTGCCCAAGCCCAGCGGGGAGCTCACAGCCAGTGTCTGGGGAGGAGATAAGGACCTCCAGGAGGTGGCTTGCAAAAAGGGGAGGCAATGAAGGTGAACTCTCATTGCTCCCTGGAGTACAAAGACTGTGTCCACTTCTGGATGCTGACCTTGAAAGGATCCATGCCTTGCGGATCAGGGCTCATTCTTTAAAAAAAAAAAGCAGTACTACAGATTTATGCTTTGTGTAGCAGATTAGCAGTTAGAAGCATGGACTAGAAAGTGGACAATAGTTGTTACAGACCCCTTCCCCTCTCACACTGAGGGAGTTTACACTCGTTTTCCATTTTCTTGAAGGTGGCTGAAAAGAGTATATTCCTTCTCTGAGTGACTGGGAAGGCAGCAGATTGGGAGTGAAGGAGACAGCAGAGCACTGTTGCTAGCTAAAGCAGTCAGCTGGAATAGCCTTCTCTGATCCCTTTTCTGAGCTCCGGAAAGTGCTGGTCAGCAGGCAGGTGAGCATCCTCATCGAGAGGCTGTGGATGTGGCAGATATGGTTGTTCTTTGAAAATCAAGTGCCCCATCACTGGATTTTTTTTTTTCTTCCACTATCTGCTTCACTTAACTGTGTTCCCTTTTCTCACAGCAGGGCAATAAAGGAAAATATATGGCACAGAGATTGCCATTAAAGGGTCAATTTTTATAAGCAGTTCCCACATGAGATTATCTGGACCACCACAATTATGGCCTTTCGCAAGCCTAGGGAAATGTTGTGGTGTCTCATATGGCACATTTGGTAACACTTAGCCAGCAGAGATTTTTTTGGTCAGCGTGCACTCTAAATTCATAGCCTTTAGCTTCAATTTTTTTTGCTCTTTTCCACTGTTCCAGTCCTCATTTTCAGCTGTTACTTGGCACAAATTTGCACAGAAGAACCTCCCCTGTCATCAGAAAGCCAGAAAAATCCATTCAGATTAGGAGACTGAAGGAGATTTAGAAAGAGAGTCTCTTTTGGATCATGCCTGTGCCTTCACAAAAGCCGTATTTTTATTATGCCCTTATATAACCTGTCCCCTGTTTCAAATACAGCTTGAAAAAAACCTCCATCGTACAAGAACATGAACAGCTGAGTAAATAGAAAAAACTGTTGAACTTGTGGATAGTACTTACTGAGGCCCTAACTATTTTGATACATGTGCCTGCATAGCAATACATTTTGGAGAGAAATAGTGATATTGAGACACATGAAAACAGTTGGTAAAGGGTACAAGTTAACCTGAAAATATATTCCTGGTAACACAGTTAAAGGGGGGGGAGAGGTGCTCAAAGGTAAATTCAGGTCAGTTGGCATCTTCAAAAACAAGACTTACATGACTTATAAAACAAAGTCGTAAGCAAAGAGGGAGCAAGTCATAGAAACACCAAATTTACCACAGTGTTATGAGAGGGGAAAGGAGGAAAAAAAAATGACAAAAAGAATCCAGCAGTAAAATGAATATATTCATGCAATGTCAGTCTCTCCAGACAAGAAATGGTGCCAAGCAGAACCACATCAGCGTGTGGCCGTTTCTTGCACTGACACTAAAAACATCTGTTGAGGTACAGTGTTTATATCATCTGCCAAATAAGAGTTTTTTAATCTTAAAACATATGCTGGAAATAGGAAAATTTGGACAACAACAAAAAGAAAAAAGAGAGGTAGATGGCCAATAAATTAAAAGTGAGAAATGGAGGAGGACAGATTGGAGACAATATTTTCCACATAGTGCATCTTAGTTAATTCAGGTCATCTCAGGTCACCAAAGGAAGGGAAACTCATGAAGGAATTCACAGATCACTCTGAGAAGTTAAAAGAAACCAAGGGATGTTCTTCATGTCAGAGACTTCATCATTCAAACATTGGGTTTTGAATAGTTAATCATAAAACTCAGAACTCAGCAAGAGTTTGGGGATACGTCTAATTTAAGATGCAAGAACTGATGCTGACAGCAATACTTCTATTTTTGCAGCAGGCATATCTCACATTTTTGCAGGAAAGTATATAGTTAAGCACCCGGTTGAGCCAGGGCCTAATATTGGCTCTGCAGAAATGACGCTTCTATGCTACTTCACTAAACACTTATTCAGACAAATTTTAAATACATACAATGAGTAAATTTAAAGATTGCCCACCTTCACATGTAGCTCTCTGGTTAAAGTAACTAGAATACAGAATTCACAAATATTTCATTAAGAATAAGTGGCAGATCTGATCAAATAAGTTATTGAAGTATTTCTAGGATATTTTTCAAATAAAGTACCTAAGTACTCCTTATAATAAAATCCTCTTATAGAGGGTAGGTTGATTTAGTTTCTGAAATAAAATATATGTGTGCAAGGACATTATTTGCTGAAGTTATCTAAGTGATCAGATCATAAATGGAAGATTTCCATTTGTATCACTAATTCTTGGAAGTCAAGAAAGTCTTTCATTCAAATCAGTGTCTCTTTGGTACCATCTCAGGTCTACAATATGTGGTGCATGTCTAAAGACAGAAATAGACAACAAACTCACTTTAATATAATTTGTCCTTTCCATTAATTCCATGTGAATTGTACTCTTAGAAGATGTGCCTAGGGTAAATCCAGGCCCCTAGAAATCAAAGAGAAAACTCCCACTCCCTTCAGCAGAGTTGAGATTCCACTTCTATTATACTTGACTTTCAAGTACAAAAGATTTATGCTTAGTGAATCACTGGCTGGGATATGGTCAGTTGCACATATGTTATCAAAACCTGCATCATATTAATTGTTGTATATCCTTCAAGATTTGCTTCAGTTTATTTCTGCTCCATTTATTAAACATTATATTTTTTAAAACCACAGTAGAAATGAACAGAAGGATGGATTATAAACACCATAGCTTATAGGATTTTTTGGTACTTCTCTTGTGTCTGATGGGGCAACTTTAAACTTTGGATTCCAGTAGAGTACACCAGCCAGAGACAACTTATTTCTGGGATATATATGCATGCTGGGCAATAGGAAAATCAAATTCTGGAATGAGGCCATGGGACCAAATGGGAGATGTTTCCTAAAGGCAGCACTCATAACTACATAATTTTCTGCCTTCTCTGGTTTTTAATGACTTTGATGGAGTCCTGTAGATTAGATGAGTATGTAGCTGAGTTTTATTGGACATTTCAGTTCTTGTAAAAAAACAGAAACCTTATGTGCCCACATAACAGTATTTATTTTTTTTTTTTTAATTTATGAATCCTAAGAGAACATTTGTGTATCATGATCAAATATCAAAAGCCAGTCTAAACCTTTGGATATCTCTCCCTTTGTCTTCAATGCACCACAGCTGGAAGAGGTAGGATTAGCACAGGCAGAAAAATCTTATTGGCTCTTCTGTTAAAATGCTAGTAACAAATTGCTTTTAATTTTTCATTTTTGGAAGACTACAATGTTTTAAAAGATTACTAGGAAATAAAATATACTTGGATGAATTTTCAAATCATATAATTTCTGTTAAAGTTCAAGATCATTCTGGGGTTTCACAGCTTTTTCACTAATACCCAATATGAGACTTTTCAGTAATCTGCAAAGTGGCAACGTAGATCATATAGAAATAAACTTGCATCTTGTGATATCCTTCTTACAATGAATATTAAGTTTCATGTGACACCAAAGCTTTGGATAAATCTTTTGTGATTGTGAACATGTCCTCACTTTCAGGACTGTGAACTGAGTTTGCAGATTATTTCCACTTAATTTGCATTCTTATTTCTCAAAGAAGGCTGACTAAACCTTCCTTCTCTGCTCAACAGCTGTTTGTCATCTTCAGTGAGAATCTACACACTGTTAATTGCAATATGGAAGCCTGAGCTCTAAGTGAAATTTTGATGACTAATAATCTATTTGTTGACCTCCATGTTCAGAACAATTTCATCCACAAGTGAATGCAAAAAAGATATATATTAGCATGATAGTGTAATTAAGAAATTAATCCATTGTTACTTGTCTGGGCTTAATTGACCATAATCAATGAGTGATTTAGGTCTTTGATCCTTTAAAAAATAACAAAAAAACTGGTAGCATTTAGGATTTTTCAACATAAAGAAAAAGAGTTTAAGGTTTCACAAAACTGTTGTGTTTTGTAAAACATTTTTCCTCTTAATTTGAACCACCATTTTCTCAAAGAAAATTAAATTTAAAAGCCAACAAACATGTTTTTGTAATTAAACAGAATATTGAGCTTTGCAAACAATAAAGATCCTTGTTTGAAATTAATTCTTATCCTGCTTCTAGAATTACAAGGGGAATAAAATTATAGCAAAACAAAACAGAAAAACCTGCTACAGTCTAGAACTTGCATTTTACCAGAAGCAAAGGGAAATTTAGGCTCAACAGTTTTGAATTCTATTCTGTCTCCAAAAACCATTATTTTAAAATTTGTTCTAAATCTTACAAAATTAAAAATCTCATCACTCCTGTCATCAGAAACTAAAGCTGTACCTCTGATTTTTTTTTTCTTTGTGGCCCACTAGTTTACTTTTTCTTCCTTTGTACCTAAGGGACATTTTGAGGTGGTTCTCAGGAATGTGAAAAAAAGGACAATGCATTAAGTCAATAGATATTAATTGTCTAAACTTTAAAGGAAAAAGTCCCTCCTAAGGCATGAAGCTTGCCTGGAGGTGAGAAAGTCCCATAGAAGGAACTGAATGATTTTAGTTTGACTGTCTGTTTCTTTTGTATTTATGTGAAAATTAAAGAAAAAAAAAAAGAAAAGAAAGAAGAAAGGCAATATCTGGCCTGTGAAACTGTTTTTAGAAACACAGAAACTGTGTTTTTAGAAACAGTTCAGATTCCTTTGAGGAAATAGTACTTGTCCATTTAAATACTGAAGCACTGAAATTGTCTTCAGAAGTTTAAGCCTCATAAGTACTAAGCATATCAGTTTTGGGGTCTCAGTCTTCTGAGGGTGCCTGCATGAGTGTGCCTGCCTGTTTTAAGTACCAATCAGTCCTTTGCTCTGTTGAAATCTTACCATCTGTTTTGTGTTGAGCCATTTGAATAAACTATTGCTCCCCTTATTCTTTGTATACAGAGCTGCCTTTTGGAACACAATGTTTAGTCAAGTTTCTTGGCCCACATATTTCTTCTTATCCTGGCCCACAAATTTCTTCTTATCCAGTTGTCCTGCCCCAAGTGCCTCAGTTGTGCTTGGGTTCTCAAGAGTCCAAAGTCAACATTGAGAGACACGGGCATGCTGAGTTTGTGGTTGAGGGCACATCCAAATATTGCTACATCCCAGATTTGGTTCAAATCCTTAGCGTAGCCCATTTATTCCAATTAAATAAATGACATTTCTGCAAAGGAAAGAAGAATGGAGAGAGAAAAGGAGCAGGCATCAACTGCTGAAGTCTTCCCTATGTTCAAAAAACACAAGCATTCCTGTAACATTACACTGATTCTGTCAGCAGGGACCCAGAGGCCCAGTTTCAAGTTTTTGCGCAGTGCTCCAAGAGTCCCAAGCCACAGAGCTATGCCCATGACTTAATATTGCCAGCATTAAGCAGATTTTCCGGGGAAATTTTTTCAAGTACTTTTTTTTTTTTCTTTTTTAAAATCTTGTTTTCTTCAAGTTGAACAGTCCTATTGCTTCCCTGAGGGCCAGAGGCTAACACGTGGAATAGTTATCAAAGAATTGTTTTCATCCTACAAGTTAATGACCATGTAAAAATTCCTTCAGTCTCTTTCTTTTCTGTGTGGACTTTTAAAAACATCACTTTCTTTGCTATCCGACCTATTAGCTAAATGTTCTGTTGAGCATTTTAACGCAGTTGATGTAAATATGTTATGTCCTTTAAAAATGTTTTAAGAATGTGATCTAAAATATGAAAATTATAAACTTACATGTTTCTTATAGCGATTTCTTATAACAAAAGAACCTATTTTTCAAAATGTTAATTTTTCTTACTACTTTTTTAATAGTTTGTTCCAGCTTTCATTTCCTCAGACTGGCCTTCAATGGTATAAAGCCTCAGTGAATGTGTATGGCTATTTTATATCCTTTTAAGATAGGGTATTTTGCTATATCACTCACTACATAATAAAATAAATGGAGGAAAACTTCGCAGAGCGCGTACTGCCAATTTATCCTAGAATGTCTTGGCTTGTACTGGCGCACAGCCTGACCACTACAGCAACACGGTGTGCTCATGGCCTTGTGCGGGCCAGCAGCTCCCCAGCTTCTGCGCGGCTCTGTCACCGACTTGCTGTGTGGCCATATGCAAATAAACCAGCCATCCTGCAGCTCAGTTTTCCGTACTTGTAAGGATGGCAGTGCTCATCTCCAGCGCTAAAAGACCAGGACTTGTGCACACTGAACCCAAGGGCAGTGAGCTACCAAAGCTTTGATCTTGTGACTGGGTATGGGGCAGGGTACTGACAGCCTAGCCAGGGTGTCTGTGTGAGCGGGGTCCAAGGCAGGATGGGTGCCGCAGGATTTACTCCAGGAAACCTCCTGTTGAAGCCAGGACTGGGTTCCTTGGCTCCATTGAGCTGATCCTGTGTGCTTCATAAGCTAAATGAGCCCCAGTAACATAACTTTTCATAATAATGTGAATATAGAACAAGATCTAAAAATGCAATAGAAAAGTGCACTCTGTGATTATTTTTAATGACTTAGTAGCATCGAGAGTTTCCACAGATCATAGTATTTAACACTACGTTCAAATAGATACGTATAATATCCAAATTGATCAGATCTGTGTTAGAATATTAACAACATTAGGATCCAAAACTTAATCCAATCCCTTTTAGTGCTTTAGCAAAATGCAAGCATTCATTTGCCCCATATTGTATACTACTTGGACCTGTATGTAATAATAAATCAGTTTTCCTAGACGTCTAAGTGACATCAAATAAAGAACAGAAATAGTACGGTCAATTTGACAGAGCATATTTCAGCAAGAATATAATTTTTGAAATGTGTTATGAGCCTGAGCTCATTTATTCCTGGATTTTTCTTTTTTTGAAAGACAAGTTTTGCCCATACACTTAAGATTGAAGGCATAATTCTAGTTAATGGAGGAAATTTCTTTTTCTCCTTTTCCTCCCTTTTCTCCTTTTTCTTTTTCTTTTTGTTTTTTTCCTTTTTCATTTTATTTTTATTTTTCTTTCCCCAGGAATTTCTTTCTGTTTTCTGAACAGAAAATTTCTAAAATCTATTGTATGCATGCTAATTAAAAAAGATAAACTAATAATGCTTTTGACTTTTTCCACCCCATGAAAGAATAACGTGGCAGCTGAGCATCTGCTACAATAGGTGTTATATTTTAGAAGATTTAATCTGTAGGGAGAGTTAATGTTTCCAGGGACTGGCATCTCAATACTAGTTAAAGTGTCTCTCTCCTCTAAATATGAGCTCAGATTGTTGAAAACGATGTTTGAATACTAAGGCAGTTAGTTAGTTTGGCTCCTGAAGGCACCAAATAGTAGCTTCTTCAAAACAATCTCCTTTAAGTGGATGAGATTCTTGGAAATGCTATGACATCATACATCATAATAGCTCGTTGCAAACATAGATATGGAAACTTACTGGCTTCTTCCAGTAACTGAAGATGCTAGAACACAACAAATTAATCCTTGTACATACTCTTGTTGGTACCTCGAAGGATAATTTCTTCTTGTTTCACTATTGATATTCACCCTTGATAGCTATAGAAAATGAATGTGGAAGCACTATTTCTGGAATACACTTAGGCTGATACGAAACCAGTTCAGGACTAGAATCTGAATTTGAACTCAGCAGTACAAAAATCTAACATAATGTCATCATTTCAGAATTTAAACAGCTAACTAGCAGAATACTTTCTCTATGACCAAGTATAAGTAACATCAGTTGCCTTAAATGCAATGGCCTTTTTTTATGTCTTATTTTTAATGTATTGTAGAAGGAGCCAGAACCTCAAGAATATATTGATTTATGGAGTCTTTGCTTAGAGTATCTTGTCTGAAATTTATTGATAAAGAAAACTTGCATCTGAGTGTGTTGGAAAAATTAACTCTTCACTGATGCTTGACTTCAGTGCCAGAGTAAAGGGACTTCAGTATCAGTATTGGCCAGGGAAGCAAAAAAGAGAAGGAGCCAAGGAGAGACCTGAGGTACAGTGAAGTTCTGGAGAAAATATGCAATATTATGGTTCATTGTAATTTAAGATAATACAAGAGAAGCCTGTAAGATAGGTGTATTTGTAATCAGATCCAAGACATTCATTCTTTTTGGAGCAGGATGAGAACTTAGATGCTAGTATTGTCCTGTTCTTATAATTATTAACTTGAATAGCTGAAGCACGAATACTGTAATTTCTGAAAAAGAACTCCTGCATGTATGTGTTCTGTGGAGGACTGTCAGATATTAGTAAGATCTGTTAAAAATATAATGTATCATCACAGATTATTCTATTTTTTAATGTGGTACCTGGGAACATTCAAAGGGAAATTTTACACTGCGTGTGCAAAGGACACACACAAATTCCTAGCTTCATTTTTTGGCACATCTGCAACTTTAAAATGTCTAATGCTTTAGTTTTTATAATGTTTTTATGAAAAAAATATAAAATGTGTGTTTTTAAATGTCAAGGAATGTATAAGCTAATTTGTAATGTCACATGGGTTTCATTTTACCCTCAAATACAGTCTTCAATCCCTTTGTGTTTAGGAGAAGAATTGGATGCACCTGTTTTTACAAGTAGAAGGAAGACAAATGCAGCAATTTTCAACAACTGAAAACCATCTCAAGATACACAAATCAACTTAGACTAGAGCTGGAACAACATCATCAGTATTAACACCACCACCACAGTCTTCCAGTACTTTGTTTGGTACTTATCTGACTGATAATGTCCAAATGCCATCTACCACTGCTTAAACTACATGATGATAAAGCCAGAGCCTGTAAAATATCATTACTTGATCTCTTTGGTAAACTTTCAAATTTTTCTTTCAGAAGATTTGCCAGGCAAACAGCACACTACAAGATTTAGTTTTATTTAATTTGTGTTTTATTGGTTTTGAATTTAAGTTTCAAAGACATGATTAAAGAGCTACAGCTGAATGAAGATACAAAACTTCTCTTGTAGAAAGCTTAGTGAGTCTGAGTCTGTAACTTGTGGATTTTTAGGTGTATTTTAATCCAGAAAATTGTGCTGCAGGGGTGTTTAGTGGGTTTAGACCTGTGTCTGAAACAATCTGGATAGGGTGAATGCAATATTTTAATTGATTTTTTATTTGTTATAGCTGCTGTTGATTGTGTCAAGGTCAAAGTATCAGTACATCTAGACAGGGAGACCATCCATTTCTTACTTCAAAGGGATATCACATTATTCATTCTTCAGTTGCCAGAATAAAAGAAAGGCTGAGTCAACAAACCATTGCTTTGCAGAGACACTAAATAACAAAACTTTTAATTGAGCTTTGTTTTCACTGTAGAATTCAGACAAAAGAAATCCAATCTTCAAGTAGAACTTATCCACAAAGGTCCTTTTCTCAGAAATGTAGCATCTTCTTTTGGATTGTCTGAAGATTTCACTGTCTTGCAACCCTGAAATAGGAAATAATCCATTTAGCTTCATCCTCTTAAAAAAAAATAAGTTTGTTAACCCAGATCTTTAATTTTATACATATGACTCAGGTAAAGAGCATGAAAGAACATTTCTGGACACATTTCATTAACAACTGTGTAAACACCAAATGTTTACTACCTATGAATGCTGCTATGCTCATTGCAGAGTTTCAATGAGTAGCATGCAGGATTGGGATGTGCAACATCTGGTGGGGCTGCAGAAGAGGAAGCTTCCCAGCTGAGTGGGAGGTAATGCAAAGAGGCAGGACAGGGTGAGGCTTTAAAGCAGAAGGAAATGAAAGATCTGTCTCAAAAAATGGAGAAGACACCCATCAGCTCCAACATGGAGTTTCTTTTGTATTTGGTAAAAGCAAGGAAAAGAATCAAGGACTGGTAGTGATAAATGCAAATATGACAGCATTTGCTTCTCAGGGGAAGATTTGATAAGTGACTGAATCTAAAGCCTCTTTGCTAAAGGTGTCTTCATTTCCCAAAGTCCTGTCTGAAAAGTAAGGCACGTGCAAGTGGGCTCAAGCAATACCAATTTGCATTTATACAGCACCTTTAAAATCAAAGATTCATAGAATCATAGAATGGTTTGGG
>NW_010290072.1:0-11862 GCF_000700745.2 Antrostomus carolinensis | reverse complement strand
GGTGGGGGGTGGGGGGAAGGGGGGAATAGAAGTCCATCTTCGACACCACGCCCAAAAGAAATGGTTCTGCTCCAGCCAGATCTGCAGGCCTCTGCCAGTGCCTGAGTTTGGGCAAAGTTAGTTGGTGGCTCAGCTTCCTGTAACCGAAAGTCATGCTGATTTCTGCACTGTGGTGTAATTGCTTAAAAAACCACGTTATTTGATGATTAAGATTCTGGAGTGAATTGTGTTCTTTTGGGTTCTTGCACTGTTTCTCCATCAGGGACTTGGTTTCAGCGGTGTGCAGCTGCTGGAGTTGATTTACAGTGCTGCGGCTGTGGCTAGTCATAAATAAATCCTCTTATATAGTTGTTATGAACACCTGTTAGATCATCTGTCAGCAAAGCGCTGTTCACATTTATCATGGTGCGGTAGTTATTTTACCTCAATCCATTTCCAACTGACTCGGCCTCCATCACTGGATTACTATTACCACACCATAATCGCTCGTTTCCACTCCATGTTACAACTTGCAGATAAAAGATTTCACTACTTGGCCAAATTTCATAAATAAAGGAGCAGTTCAGTGCAGTAAAAGTTTATTTTTGTCATCATTTGTCACCCTATTATTCTATAAATCAAATGGAATAGCGCTATTGCTAGCTCAGGCGTTGCTGTCAGCCCTAGGCATGGAAATGGTCCGTTTCTTCTTTTTAGATGAGATGACATGTCTTTCAGACTTAACTGGCTTATGGCTTTGTTTCACCCATTTTATTTTATCGCCCCTTCAGAAAAATCCTTGGGGACCAAAGAGACTAAAGGAGTAAAATGGAATCAGAAAACACAGTAAAACATGCTGCTTTAGCTGCGTTATGTACATTTCCCTCCCCTGCAATCATTCATTTACAAACTCCTCTGCAAAAATAATGGATCTGGATATAAACAGCCCCTCAATGCTTTCTCTGGCTTTGTGCAGATTTTATCACTCACGTCAAAACCATGGGACTTAAAGGGCTCCAGAGAGTGTGCTTCAAAGTCCTGCTAATGCGCCTGCTCCTAAATGGACTCCCTGGCTCCCTGTGCAGGGGTGCGTCATGGGGTCGTGGTTCTGTTCTGAAGGTCTGTGCTGATAACTTGCATTCTGGGCTCTGAACCATCTAATAATGCCATGCTGCGCCTTGCTATGTGGCTTCAAAACCGAAACCCTTAGGATATTCCCCCGCATCTTCCCAAGCACAACCTTCACAGAAGTGTTGTTTGCTTTTTGGTTTTTCAATGATTTCTTAAATCTTGCTATAAATCTGTTCCTGGGCCATGCCTTAATTTTTTTTGGCCCTGTGTCCATTATAGACGCTTGAGTTTTGCTTGATTTATTGAGAAGTTAGGAGATGGACCTCAGACTAAATTTGAAGAACCCAATACTCCTTGGTTAAAAAAAAGCCAGGTAGGATGATGATAAAGGGATGGGGTAATAGAAAAGAGTTTATAGTTTATATTATACTTCTGAGTTGGTTCTAATTCAAGTTACATTCTTCATAGTCATTATGTAGCTCATAAATTCAATAAAGTATTTTACTATTACTATAAAAATGACAGGAGGGGGGTTTTATGTTGTAAGTTTCGTTAGTTGCTCTTCCTGTTTTATGTTGAAGTTCTCAGGCCATTATGTCATTAAACTCCTTGGAGTCTGAAGGGCTCAGGCCCCTCAGTTCCTTATCGTTGTTACAGTGCCTGCTGTGGGGCAAATGTCTGTGAGGTTGGTTCTGTCACTGTCACCTTCCTCACTGATGACTCTGGTTCCATTTTGTCTTTGTTTTTCATTCAGGAGCCCAGGTACCTGCCGTTGTGAGGAGGCAATGGGAGTTTCAGGGTGACTTTGGCCCCGCTTTGTGTTCTGAGCTCTGGACATCAGTTCTCACCTGTGACTGAGATACTTGTGTGTGAAAATGGCCAAACCCTCTTATTGCAGTGGGTCTTTGGTGGCTGTGGGAAGAGCCCGCTGCCAAAGAAGAATGCTGTGCTGTGGAAATAAAATGTCTTTGGAGAGTTCACCCCCCCTTTGCCTTCCCAGAAAGACTTGCTCTGACTTTTCTCTAACCACCTTTGTAGTAAAATTACAAGCTCATCTTGGTTTGAATCTTGCTCAGTTTGGCCATGGGCAAATGCTTGTAAACACAGTCTTGTGCATTTGCTGGGGAAGTCTCTAAAGGCAAATCCAGGAGGTTTTTTGCTTTTTCATTGATGGGAGGGAATTTTTTTCAAAGGCACTGCATAATTTCTGTTATTTCTGCTTCATTAGAGGAAAGAAGCATCAAATATGTGACCCTGGAGCCTTTGCTTTCTCCAGATGTTTGCTTTGCACACAAATAATCTGCATGAAAACAGCAACTGCTAATTCAGTGGCCAAAGTGCATCAGGGCCCTAATCTAAAACCTCCCAATCCATCCAGCTGTCTGGCGTTTGCTATTATAGGGCACCAACAGAGAAATGAGGCTGTGGCTTTATCACTGCACCCTGGGTGACAACTTGATTTTCTGCTTTCACCGCAGGCAGCAGCAGCCCAACATGATGGGGCTGTTAATTTGTGCATTTCATGGTGTCTGTCAGGGGGCCGGGAGAGGAGGGTTTCAGGGGAAGGGAATGGAGCATGTCCCAGCCTCGGAAGCACCTGTCTGCATTGACGGCACAGAGCACTTCTTATTAGCGTGCAGGTCTCTAAATGCAGCCCCAGGATGACAGCCTGGCATTCCCAGCACCCACACAGTGTGACAGGCGCAGGCAGCCGGTCCCATTGTTTGCCCTTGATGAGCATGTCATTAATGGAAATGGAAGAAAGTGAGGGCCACATCAGTATTCAAATAGCCTCCATCCTCTCTGCCATTCAACCGCCTGGCTCAGGCGGCTGCAGATTTCCTTCTGCAGCTCCACTTACACATTTTCACAGATTTATTCCCATTGCATACAAAACCCCATGTGGCTCTGGCCCCATGCCCCCCCTCCCCCCTCCCTTTCCTTCACATGCACAAACATGTTCTTCAGCAGCATCTGATCTGCCAAAAATAAAGTGTGGGTTCTCCCCTTCCTCCTTGTTTTGTAAATTGCCAAGGTATCATTAGCAAATACTTGCTATTTGCAATCCAGGAAATGGAAGGTGCTATTATTTAAAATTGAAGCATCAAGCAAAGGCCTGATGTATTGTTTGTAATGTTCTTATTTGCTCCCAAGCAACTCTTGATGCCTGTCTCCATGACCTGTTTCTTTATAACAAATTGCAATATATTTGTTTTGGAACATTTCACCTGGTAGGTATGGAGTAAGAGGATTGCAGGCAGAAGGGGAAATAACTAAAAAAATCTATATTCCTCCTTAATGACAGTCTCACTGGAAACATCAGTAAAGTCACGCTGTTCTCCATCAAAATCCTCTTTCAAAATTCTCTGACTTGACAGTAGCTGCACTGTGGATACCTGGAGACAAATACCCATCTTGCTGGGCTACACCATCTTAGCCTGTCTGTACCCCTCTGATCTCACAGGTGCAGCGTGAGCTCTTTGGAGCAGGTGGTGTGTTGGCCTTCTGTATTTTCATGGCATGGACCGTGGCAGGATGCGAGCTGATGATTAGCACTCCTGAGTGCTCCAGCAAAACAAGTAACACAGTATCATAATTCAGCTGGTATGAAGAATGTGCCTTGAGCACACTGGCATCTGGCCAGATCTTAAATGTATGTTTCTGTGCTTTAGTTTTGTGTTAGTCTGTTTTCGTAATAATATAATTAGTGCTCACAGGGGAGGCTATTGACACTACCACCAGGATCAGTTTGCTCTTTGCAGTGTTCCCAAATCATTCTCGTTACACATCCAACTTGCAGGTCGGATGTGATACCCCTTGCCTTTTGTCTGCTCCTGTCCTCTCCAACCAGTGATTTAGCCTCAAATCTGAAGCTCTCTCCGCTAATAAAGGCTGGAGCCAACAACAAATAAATGCTGCTGGGTGATTTCCAAACCTTGTTATATTTTGTAGCCCTCTTTAACCTCAACCCTAAGCAGTGTGGGAGAAAGCGAGCCCAGAGATTTTCCCTTTGTCAGTTCCAAAAGAGATACTGCAGGGGTAAACAGCAGAAGCAGAGCTGTTGCAATACGTTTTGGTAAGCAAAACCACTGCCAAACCACTGTGTTTCCTCATGCTCCTTCCAACCACTGCTCTGGACTCAGAAATGTTCCTGGGATGTGATAGCATTGGGTCTTGGGCACATTTGCCATAATAGGTGCTTTTCTTTCACTTGTGACTGTGGAGTCTGCCCCAGAACTCTGTTTCCTGCATCCTGGCTCCTGGCACCAGCACAGCAGTGATGTCCATCTGGTTTTGGCTATGATCTTTGAGAGCAGTATGATGAAATCGCTGGGTTCACATTTGGGTGCCAAAGGTGTGTCCCAGTGTTATGACCTGTGTGAGCGTGGGTGTCTCCTCTTGCCTTAGCTCCTACTGCTTCCTCTGCTCATATTTCTTTTGCTGACAGATTTGGACTACAGCGTATAAAGCAGGATTGTACCTTTCTGTGGGTGTGTACCGTATTTTGTGTAATAGTGCTCTGATTTCAGTATGACCCTCTAGATGTTACTGTAATATAAATGATAATGGTCTTTGGGGATTAATTCTAAGAGGGCAGTTGAAGTTGAGGGAGACCAAGAGAAGAAACCCACTAGTTATTTCTCATGTTTAGAATGATTAATAATTTCTACATAGTTTAATAATTCAACAAATTGCAGAAACTGCATTTTATCAGGCTGCATTCAGCTCAAATTAAAAAAAAAAAAAAAAAAAAAAAGGCCTTTCCATTGGCAAGCAACCAAAGGCCAGAATTCCTTCACCAGAAATATATTTACACCTGGCTGTAAGGGTATGTTGATAACTCTAAAAGCCAACTGTGGTATTATGGTAAATCTAGTACTCTCTTTGTGGGTCACTGCCACAAACAACATCCAAACCAACACAGAAGGCAAGTGGCTCACCTAGAAAAAGTAGAAAATTTTCAAAACCGATATATGGAAACATTGTGTTCTAGAAACCAAAATGTCACCATATTTTATGTGGCAACCATCCTGCAATCGCATCTCTCACAGCGTATGTGTCAGAGACAACAGGGAGAAGTTAAGAAAAATAGTAAATCCTAATTTAGAGAGATCAGCTGCTGCTCTGCTTTAAAAACTAAGTCCCCATTCTTTTAAAACTAATTTAGGAGATGTGACAGATACGCACCTAATTGCATCATCAGGAGGAAGAACTGACAGACAGACAACACATATTTATGTAGAAAAAGTTTATGGGCTACATTTTCAGAAGCAACAACTAATTTTTTAAGTGCATCATGTGTTACTGGAGACTATAGACAGCATTTGATTTTCTCAGGTCAGTTCATGGTCCTCTGAGAAGCAAATCCCTAAGCCATCTTCAGTGGGACACCTTAAAAGCTGAGACAAACAGAAAGTCTGCGTACATCTGGACCCAAAGGCTTGCAGGTAGGGAAGGTCATCTCACTGCGAGCTTGGTCAGGAATGTCATTGTCTCAAGCAGACTTTATCTGCTTGAGGTGAGATCATGACTGCTCCATTTGTACCTCCTTGACTTGCCATGGAGCCATCCACATTGTGCCTTACTGCTTATCCCTCACATGAATTCAGAGGAGATAAGAAGTCAATAATTTATTTTCTTTGGGTTGAACCAGTCAAGGTTAGATTTTCTCTTTGGCTATGTAATTTAGAAATCTTGTGGATGACAGTCAAATAACAGTTCTGGATTTGTTGTCTAGGGAGCAGATCTGACTGCATGCACATATATACAAGAGCACATACCACAGTGCACCATGAGCAAGAGGACAATTTCACAGTCAGCATGCAGGATTTTAACCCGGGCTTGTATGCTCTACTATCCAGGGAAGATACCACTTTCCCTGTGTATGCAGTATCACAAAGGTCCAACTTGTCACGCAGAGGCTGTATCATTCCTACACAGAGGATAATATAAGAAACTTTAGGTAACACGCAAACTGTTATTGCCATACCTAAAAGACTCTTGGGAAAATGAAGGTATAGCTTGTTCCCCAGGCCCATGATAGCTAGGAAGTAATGAAGCAAGGCTTGGTTTAGGCACAGGAAAGGTATCTGACACTAGGGACAGTGCAGCCATGGAGCAGGCTAGCTGGAGAGGTTGTGGAGGCTCCAGAACTAGAAATCATTACAAGTTAAGCAAATAATCTGTCGGAAATGACATTCAGTACAGCTGATCCAGCTTTAGGACACAAATATGATTTTCAGTCCTTTTTTTCTGTGAATGTATAAAGAATATTTTAAATTTAGTTGACTTTTAATCCTACACACTTCTTGCTTAGGTTTGTGTACTTGGACAATGTCACTAGGGAACAAGAAATGTTTTTGCTCAGTTGCTTTCTGCTTTGCTCTTTCCCATGCTCCCACTTTCTGGCCAAGTTTCTGCCTCTCTTTTCTCTACTCTGTGAAGTGGTCAAGCACACAGTTATGAAGATATGGACCTGCATATATTTTGAATTAGGATTACCTGCTTTCCATGGCTGAGATAGTTGCTACTAAGTGATAGCAAACAGCTACTGATTTTTGTACCACTAAGTGCTGTCAGCTCCTGCCTTTTCAGAGGAATAAAACAATTCTGTGCTGGATCTCTATAGCACAATACCTGCCTGTTTTGCTGACTACAACTATATGCTTCTCAGGAGGCGTAAAAGCTTTGTAATGAATGATTAAACAGTAGCATAACATGGTTTCTACTACTAATTTTACCAACACGCATATATTTCACTGTTACTGCATTCCATCATATCTTTCTTGACAACATCTCTATGCTATCTTGCTTTCTCAGGACCCTACTGGCAAGGCAGTTCTTTATAGCTTGGCATCCATTTTGATTGCTTCAGCTTTTCCATGCATCTTTCCATTCAAAAAGATGCAATTTGTTTACCAATTGCCGGATTTGGTATGTTTGAAGTAAACGGTAAGTAAAAACCTGTTCCTTTTAAAGAGTCAGTCAGACATTATAATTTATATTGACTTTTTCAAAGTACTCCTTTTAACCGTGCAGAAAGTTTGGGGCCGAATTTCCAGTGTCCCTTTAATGTTGTTGGTTTTTATTGCCTATTTTCCTCTAAGACTTCCTGCTTGCCTTCAATTTTCATATTGTGTGGAGCACATTCATCCATCTTCTCTTACCATTTTTTCCTTCTGGAGTTCTAATAGCTGTAAGCAGTTTTCAAGGAAGTCTCAGTTCATTGCTCTGCTTCTGAAGGCAACTCCTCTGACTGAATTGCAGAGCACATTTTTTAAAGCTGTTGCCAGCTCAGTGCTTCCAGCAGCCTTCTCACCGGGAATTGGTGCTTCCCAGTGTCTGAACTTAAAAACCATAGTGAGCACTGGTGCAGCTGGTAGAGTGCTGTGGTATCTGGGTTCACCTCCTAAGGGGACTGTGTAGTTGTGTTATTGAAAAGATGTCTTCTTTTTTTTTCTCTGCCTATGCTTTGAAGTGAACGTTGCTATATAATGCTTCCTGTTTGGTGCTTTGTTTCAGCTGCAGTTAGTTAGTGGGTTTATGTGGTGGGCTGACCCTGGCTGGACACCAGGTGCCCACCAAAGCTGCTCTATCACTTTACTCCTTAACTGGACAGGGGAGAGAAGATACAACAAAAGGCTCATGGATCAAGATAAGGACGGGGGGAGATCACTCACCAATTACCGTCACAGGTAAAACAGACTCAGCCTGGGGGAAATTAATTTAATTTATTACCAATCAAATCAGAGGAGGATAATGAAAAATAAAACCAAATCTTAAAAACACCTTCCCCTCATACCTCCCTTCTTACTGGGCTCACCTTCAGGCACAATTTTCTCTACCTTCTCTCCCAGAGCAGCACAGGGGGATGCAGAATGGGTGTAGTGGTCAGTTTATCACATGTTGTCTTTACCACTTCTTCCTCCTCATGCTCTTCCCCTGCTGTAGTGCTAGGTTCCTCTGATGTGGGACAGTCCTCCATGAACTTCTTCACTGTGGGTCCTTCCCATGCGCTGCACTTCTTCACAAACTGCTCTAGCTTGGGTCTTTTCCATTTGGTGCGGTCCTTTCCATGGCATGCAGTACTTCAGGAACAGACTGCTCCAGCATGGGCTCCTGTCCACAGGTCCTGCCAGGAGCCTGCTCCAGCACAGTCTTCTCACGGGGTCACAGCCTCTTTCAGGCATCCACCTGCTCTGGCGTTGGGTCTTACACAGGCAGGTAGGTATCTGCTCCATTATGGACCTCCATGGACTGCAAGGAGACAGCCTGCCTCACCGTGATCTTCACCATGGGCTGCAGGAGAGTCTCAGCTCTGGTGCAAGGAACACCTCTTGCCCTTCCTTCTTCACTGACCTTTCTGTCTGCAGAGTTGTTGCTCTCGCATATTCTCAATCCTTTCTCTCAGCTGCTGTTGTGCAGCAGGTTTTTTTCCTTTTAAAGATATGTTATCACAGAGACACTACCACTGTCACTGATGGGCTTAACTTTGGCCAGTGGCGGGTCCATCTTGGAGCTGGCTGGTATTGACTCTATCAGACAGGGGAAGCTTCTGGCAGCTTCTCACAGAAGCCACCCCTGTAGCCCCTTTGCTACCAAAACCTTGCCACGCAAACCCATTATAGTTTGGCTGAAAAGCTCTTGCTTTTTCTTATGCACCTGCACACCCACTGTAGATTCATATGTTTTCTTTGCTTTCTCCCGTGTGAACTGACTATTATTTTGACTGCATTCATGCTAGTACAGGTATGGGAGAGCCAAACAGACCAAGGTGATATCATGATGGCACAGTACCCAAATGTGGCAAAGAAAACAGGCACCTCTAGGACCAATGGCTCAAAAATGTGAGAAAAATTATCAAAGCAGTCACTAAATAAATCTAGATTACAAATTAAATGCTGCCACTACCTTTATTTTTTAAAGGAAAAACAGTATGTGTTACTTAGATCTCTGTAGAGTATTTACCATCCTCTGTGTTTCTCATATGACATAGCCCTAGCTGTAGGAAAGGAAGGTTTCTCCATTTGTATTTACAGACAAGATGTTAAGTGTACTTTGACATATATATAAGATTTTGGTAGTGCGTTTGTGCAATTTTTAATAAATAAATAAAAGCATCATGCCTTATATATGTGATACAATGTCCCTATACCTACCTTGAGTCATCTCACAGGCAGTAGTGTCCTGAACTCTGTGAAAAATGTACAGGCAGGGGAAACTTGGTGGGTTTTTTTCTCCACGTGTGGAAGACTGTTGCCATAAGAAGGTGGAGGTCCTTTTTTATAGACACACATTTCTCAAGGCAGACGCATCCAGAGCGCGCTTGGGGACTGGGAAAGCTTTGACCCACCCACCACTTCACTTAACATAGGTTTTGGATCTGCTTTCCTGTTCACTTCTTATTAAAAAGAACCCAAAGAAAACCACACAGACTTCAATTTTGTCTTGTAATGGGGAGGATTATTCTTCTGGAAGCCCATGAGAGGAGATTGCTCTCATTGTGCTGCAGGTGATTTAGTATGACTTTCTGTCTCATACCATTAATAGCTTTGAATGTTTCGTGAATATGAGCTACAATTTCGCCATATTTCTGCTGGGGTGGGGTTTTTTGCATTTTTTAAATACTAAAGGCATGTGAAAACATCTATATTTATTTAAGAAAAGTCCACATTTGAATGCAAACAAAACATATGGTTTCTTTCAGATCATATATGTAATACTGCACTCCTCATTATATTGTTTTGTTTCACTGACTGTTTTCTGTAGTCTAGTATTCTGACTGTATGCCCTGGTATTTATTTTTAATGAGATACACTTCTGTTCTTTTCACTGCTTACTAACACTTTAATTTGAGAAGCAGTTTTCACTAGCCCTGCAAATATCCAATGTTCTTTGCAAAGTCAAGTCCATTTCCTGCAATAACCTTGCTTTGACCTGTTATCAGTTATATCACAAATTATTCAGTCTCTAATTGGTTCATCTTTTAACTACAAATTCACATGACTTAGCTTTATTACACAGCTCCGTGACAAGCTTGTGTGGATCAAAGTAGTCTCACATTTTTAAGGAACTTTCTCTTAGCTGCTTGTAGCTCACTTTGTTTTCTACTGCTTGAATATATTCTTATCATTATTAATATTAGGTTTTTAGACATACTGCTGTCATTCCTAAAGGTCTCATTTGTGTTTTATGCCTCATCATGTGGAATGCTGTTCAGAACCTGGCAAATTTTTAGCATGGAGAGCATAAGGTACAGCATATGGAGGATTTTCCCATCTCCAGTTACTACACTATGGATTTTCTTGGAAAATCCAAAGGTGCTGTAGCTTCTTACTCCTTTTAGCCAGATCCTAACCAAAGAGAGGGATGAAGTTTGCTTGGTACCTACTGAAAATATAGTTTAATCCTCTAACAAGTAACTAGCATGCAATGTGCACATGGATGGTAAAAGGCTAGTTTTTGTTCCCCCCACCCCTTGTATCTTTAACATAAGACAAGGTCTCAGCACTTTTTTATAATACAAAATGAACATCTAAACCAGACAAAAGCCCTACAGAGGAGGACTTTCAAGACAGTTTATAATCCAGGCCAGTACTCAAACATAACCGTAGTAGTAAATGCACATTGGAACTGGACAGCTAGAAAGGACTCCTCTCTCCCACAGTCTCCATAGTGAATTTTTTAAATTAAAATAAGCAAAAAGAGGATTTGTTATCTTTTCCCATGCAGAACATTTTATTATCTGTCCTGCTAATAATTTGCAAGTTGGTAAGGTTCCTACCCTTTAATTCAAATGCATGGCCAGGTCTCTAGCGGCTGCTCAGGATGCATCACAAAAAGGGAGAAAGACTCTTTTCCTTGATGCAGCCACCACCTAAAACAATGCTTGAAGGAGAAAAGCTATTCAGTCAGCCCAAGTATCCATTCATATTGCTTAGGGCTTGTTGTGCTGCAGTCGCTCAGCTCTCCATTAATTAATGGTGAAAATACACATAACTAGGAAAACAGCAAACGTAAGCAGGGAATTAATTTATTTTTCATAAATAGGGAATGCCTCATCAGTAGACAAGCAAAGGCTTGAAGTGTCTCTTCATGTTCCAATTTTTGTTCTGAAGCTGCCTGTTTGGTTGCTTTCTCATCTCTTCTATTTAAACCAAACAACAATCAATTTATTATAACATTAAAAAAATATTGTGGCTAAGGGAGAAAGTACTTTTGAGAGAGATTCAAGTTCAGCAGCTGGAAATGAGGGGAAAAAAAATTTGGACTACACCAGTCTAATTGATTTTGTTACAGAACAAAATTAGCTGAAGTCAAAGAGCAGTAAAATGCACTCACCTTTATTGTAAGCGTTTGAAGCTGTGCTAAATGAAGGGGGGGGAGGATTGCTCTTTGCTCATGGCACAGAGCATTTATTAGAAAATAAAAATAATTAGTTGTAGAAACAACAATTGAATTGTGCAAAGTGTTTTGCCTGGATTCCAGGAATGGCAGCTTTAATGAGGCCCTACACTTCACAAATGCTATAGTTCTTAAATGGGGTTTAATAGGATATTTTCACTTTCTTTCAGCTCTTTGTTCTGAAACACGTAGGTACCCCAGAGCGCATACATTTAATTTAAGCAGGTTTTACGCAAATTCATCTCCAATACCCAATGAATATGCTACTAAACATACAACAACTCCCTATCAGATCCTCATGCAAGAAATCAGCAGCCTTCAAATCAAATCAGAGGCCTGTTTGCTTCCTGTGCTCTGTATTACAAAAAACACTTTTAATTTTGTCAGTGACATGGACAGTGGGATTGA
>NW_010290071.1:2554-5657 GCF_000700745.2 Antrostomus carolinensis | reverse complement strand
GAGATGGGTGATGACCAGGAATCTGTAGGTTGGGAGTTACCTCTGGAGTTGTCATCCAGCTCCTTTCTCTTTGACTGCATTTTAGGGAGCTCTTTCCTTCCCCCATTGGACATTACCTCTGTTTCATTTTGATTTGTTCTTTATGTGTATTCTGGTTTATATATTGAAATAACAAACTCCTGGTGTTTCCTTTAGGAGAGAAGCCCTATATCTGTGGCATTTGTGAAAAGAGTTTTATTTCCTCCGGAGAGCTCAATAAACATTTTCGGTCCCATACAGGTCAGTTTCCAGACAGGCTGCTTCCTGCACTATAAATAATATTCTACTTTTACCCTTTTGCCTTTAAAATACACCATATAGTGCTGTGCTTGAAAGTAGCACAGTGTCTTAATTTATGTATCTCTGTGTTAGCATAATTTAAAGCAAATATTTGTGAAAAAAACCTTAGTTGCCTTTTTCAGACTAATACCTGTGTAACAGCGTGGCTGTTGGTGTATGATCATGGCTTTACTTCTGACATTTGGGGTTTTTTCCTTTGTTTTAATCTAATTATTCTGGAAACAATTTTATTCTGAATACAGACACACAGACAAAATAATCAAGTTACAAAGTTGCATTTTAAAATACAACATTGAAATCTGTTATCCTACATCTCTGTGTTTTCTTTCCATTTCAAGATTGTCCTAACTGCCAAACCAAATTTTTTTTTCAGGTGAAAGACCATTTATCTGTGAAATGTGTGGAAATTCTTACACAGATATAAAAAATCTCAAGAAGCACAAAACAAAAGTTCACACAGGTGAGTTCCCTGTGCAAAGAAAAGTTAATAAACTGCATCAACTGCTTTGTCTTCAGTGCTGAATAACATTTTTTTTTCGGTGTCCCAGGCCTAAAATTAGATAATAAAAATTTTGGGGGTAGTAGCTCTCTTTAGAGCCAAAAAGATCCACTTTAGAGGTACCTAAACTTTTTAAAGCATAAAGTACGTGCTTTAAAATAGATTAAAGACAAATTTTCAAGCGTTTGCATTGCTGTAGCAAACACATCTTGAGCAACGTGGAAGTGGCTTGCTGCTGACAAGAATTTCTGTATGTGAATATTTACTCTCTTGTCCCAGTAGCTTGTGAGAGCTTCCCACACGACTGCATAGTCTGAATCCTAGGAAATTTTTTACTTCTTTTGAATTTGTCAAAGGAGTATGGCTTTACAAGAGTAGTAACTGAGGTGAACAAGGCTAATTGGTTACAAGAATTACTTTATATCTTGAAGGCATAAATATTTTTAATGTAACAATTAAAGATTTTTTTTTTTTTATATATGCAGTCAGTGATAATCCAAGTCTGAGCTGGATTAGCAAACACACAAGATCAGACAGCAGGAAGAATGTTCCCAGCTGCAAATACTGCTCTAGAAAGACTTTTCAGATACATTCTGTTCCTGTTCTAGATTGTTGATTAGGAAGAAATTTGACATATATTCCTTGTGTATGGTACAAAGCACAGAGATGTTCAGATTGCCAGCCTCTCTCAACCCTGGCTCTGCACACCTCGTCATCTGTCCATCCTTAAGTGCATTAACCATCATTCCCTTGCCTCTGTCATCATGGAAGAAGGAGCAATAGGTGTCTGTGCATCTGGATTGGCAGGGAGAGGCTGAGAAAACAAGAGTCAGATGCAGAGGCAGCTTTGAATGTCAGAAGCTTGAGAAGCCTCATGTAGGAAGGTCCCAGTGCAGCAGGAAGGCAGGGGAAGGAAGGGTGAGGTGAGAGCAGCAGCGAGCGTGGAGAGGACAGAGCCCGAGGGTGTGAGCTGGGAGAGCTGCAAAGTCAAGGCAGGTCAGCACTCCCAGAGAGAGAGAAGGCAGACAGGAGTGCTTCACCGCCGAAATAACCGGCTTTGGAGCACACCTTGATAGAGGGAGGGTGGAATTGTTTCACAGGACAGAGGGTCAGGGACCTCATGTGGCTTAATAGAAAGCTTGCCAAGAGCAGTGGCAGGCTGCATTCAAACAGGAGGGCAGGGGGGAATCTGTGAACAGTGATTGCAGTTAAGAATAGAAAATAATTTCTCAAGTGATTGGATAAAAACTGTCTGGAATGAAGTGAACAAATGTTTTCTCCTGAAGTTGTTTGTGGATACATGACATTGTACATTGCTGTTTCAGTTAAAAGAGGGTGCTTGGATGTGGCTGTGGTTTTTATATTTTCTGTGGTGGACAAATCTGAGGGATACATTAATAATTGCATTTTTTCCAAAGCTCCTTAGTTCACTGTGATGGTATTTGTCATCTTCTGTACCATGCCAAGCAGAGATCAAGTTGGAATGCATCATCCATCTAGTTGTCATGCTACAAGCAGCAGAGGATGTGATTCTCAGTACTTATGTTGTGTTTACAGCTCATCCTGGCTTCGCAGCACGATGAAGCCACCGATAGCCCAGCTGCCCAGGCAATCTTTGACACACCAAGTGTTTGTTCTGACAGTCAGTTGAAACAGAATTTGCAGAATTTGTGCAGGAGCTTTTGAACATTTCTTTTCTGATTTGTTTGGTTTTTTTTCCCCCAGGATCTGAAACTCCCCCTGATTCGAATGCACTTGATAATTCTTTCAATGAACAAGAATCCGTTCAGAATCAGAAAAGTCCTTTATCAGAGTCCATAGATGTGAAGCCCTCTGAGATGTCTTTAGCACTTCCGCTTCCCATTGGGACTGAAGACCATCAGATGCTGCTTCCCGTGACGGGTAGTCAGTCTCCTTCCTCAGAAACACTGCTAAGATCTGCTGTGACTGGATACTCAGAACCACAGTTCATTTTCTTGCAGCAGTTGTACTGACGGCGCAGTACAGAGCCAGCGAGGTAATTTGGCAGTGAACTTGCAGACGATTGGCGAGATGCACGTCATCAAGCAGTCACACTTTTTGAATTGGACTTGTTCTTATTTTTTCCCCCTCTGTGTAAAGACACTTGTAAGGCATTTCCATTGTGCAGTGCTGTCTTTCAGTTTTTGTTGAATTCTGCTAACCTACAATCAAATTTCTATTTGCAATTAACACCGATTTCCAGGAGACAATTCCTTTCCAGCAACACCTGCCTTAAAAATTCTC
>NW_010290071.1:0-2524 GCF_000700745.2 Antrostomus carolinensis | reverse complement strand
TCCTGCTGATCTGATGTGTCATAATGTCATTGGAGAACAGCCATTTTAAGCCATATTTGATAGTTTAAGAATATTAAGCCAGAGGTGTAAGGGGGAAAAAAAAAAAATATTATAATTTGAATGTAGTAACAAGCTTGTTCTCCTGCGTTCCGAGGTGATGGAAGGTAGGGCTGTGCTCTGGTGAGGTGCTTGCAGAGAATTACTGCTGCCTGCCAGAAGTAGCCATCTGCAGTTGGAGTCTGGCCAGAGGGAAAGAAGGTTTTGTGTATATTTTCCTGACAAGGCAAGTAAAGGAGGGTTAATTTTTTTTCTGTAGCGTGATAAGTCAGAGGGTTCTAATGGTGTAGATACTCCTGGGTGTTCTTTCCAACAAGTCACTTTTTTAAGTGAATCCAGCATTGTTGTGTCTTATCCCAGATTTATTTTTCACATCCCTAAAAATTCCCTGGTTTTGGCACAAACAGCAGCATTTGCTCAAAAGGAGAGCTGGAGATGAGACTAAGAGATGCACTGACTTTATTGTGAGGCATGAATCAGAGCTTCGTAATCCTTTTTTTTTACAGTGCTTCTTCTTGTGCTAGACAGTAGGTACCAAGGAGAACATAAATCCTGCCCTTCACTGTGAAATTAATAAGTGAACGCTACATGAGGGAGCACGAAGGAAGAACACAGCAGAGCAGATGGATGTTCATCCAGGCAAGGTTGTGTTAGCGCAGGACTGATTTGTTTTAATTGAAATATTTATGTATTGCTTTACCTCTCATGTCACTTGTCCACAGTAACTGCACAAAATTGGTATCGAGCAAGACTCATGTAAAGGTATGGGGTTTTTTTACTAGCAATGTAAATTTTTAAAAACCAACATTTTTAGTGTTTGGGTAGGGTCATTAGTTAAAGACTAGTTGACAATAGGAGTACTTTTATACTCCATTTTGCCAATTTGTGCCATTAATATAACGTAAGCATTATTTAAGTAATCATCAAATAGCAAGGAAACAGTCATAATACTGTACCAACAATGCATTTAAAGATATGGCAGGAGGGTTGGAACTGGATGATCTTTAAGGTCCCTTCCAACCCAAACCCTTCTATATTATTTGTTGGTTATTTACTTGGTGCTAGCATTTTATTTCCACTGATGCCTTGTGTCCAGACACTGATAAATAGAAGATCATGGGAGATACCTCTTAACTGATTCTGTTCTACATGGAGTAATAATTAATCTGCACCTTAATTAAACAGACTTGTGAAAAATTTCTTGATTTCATTTAAATATTCTGCAAATCATCCCTTGACTCCTGAGCATGACTATGGATTTCTTTTTTTCCCTCACTTCCTCCATGTTTGTACTTGTAAAGTAACAGACCTCTCGATTCTTTCTGTCGATCATCTTAGTCATGTTTAAAACTCAGCTTGTTGATCGTATTTCATGCTTTAACATACGGCCAATTTGCTGATGAAGTCTGCCAGGGACAGTCAGGAGCACAACCATGTTCACCAAGAGCATTCTTAACACAGACACCTCTCACCCTGTCCACTGAAGCTAATTACTGCCATACCTGCCCGACCTTTATTTGCTTTGCTTACCCGTCCTACAGCATTTGGGAACAGCTCATGTCCTTCATAATGCTGGCAAAGGACAATGGATTAAGTTCTCTGATTTTGTTCTGTTTTGGTTTTGGTTTGGGGGTTTTGTTTTTTTTTGCATTTCCTCCTTTTCTTTTGTAGCTTCTGTTGTTGATATAGTATCTGAAGGATTCTTTAGCCTCACCATTGAAGACTGAAGAACCACAAAGATTGGGATCTTGACTCTATGTAAAAAAAAAGCAAACTGTGTAGCTTGTCCTAAGGTTCCTCTTTACTTCCTCTGTCTGAAAGTAGAGCAGAAGTCTTGGGATAGACATAGGCTTAGTCATGAATACTGAAAAAGAACAATACAACTGATAAATTTCATATTTAAACAGCTTTGGAATGATACACTGCTGTTACCTGAGGAAAAGTATCTGAAGATTGACATATCCAGAATAAGTGACCACAAGAGAGAACTAGCTCTGGAAAAACAAACAAACAAAAAACAAACCCCTCACATTCCTACACAGAAAATGCATTCCATAACAATGTTGGTTTGGACTGTTTTTATATTTCTAAAATTATAGCTTATTACTGTATTCTTAGATTTCAGACTTTTTTAAAAAAATACAGTGCTTAGATTTATACAGGATTTGTTTAGATACTTATAACAGTAACACTTGCTTTATTAGTCATTTAGTTTTCTTTATAGACAAGAAGATAATCATTATTTTTTACAAGACAACAATTTTATCCTTTCTTAATGGAATACACAGGCTTGTAGTTTTGTCTTGGAGCAATAATTTAGTGACCTGCACTCTTTGAGTCCCCATCTGAGAGTCTTGATTTTTATCCTCATCTTTGGTGAAGATATCTCAGCTGCTGAGGTATGATCTCTATGAACTGTATTCATTTACTAGAATATAGATTTTAAATATATATATATATATATATA
>NW_010290070.1:0-1137 GCF_000700745.2 Antrostomus carolinensis | reverse complement strand
GGGCAGGAGCCTGCAGGGAGGAAGGACCTTCCCAGGTTTTTATTTCAACGCTCTATTTTTGCGTCTGTGCGCAGACTGCGACGAGGTGAAGAGACAAAATAGAGAGATCAAGGAGGATTAAGAGCTGGATCCCGAGCGGGGTTATCTGCAGGTCGCGGCCACCCCAAACCGTTCTCAGGCAGAACAGAACACCTGCCCCGTGCCCGCACACAGGGAACGGGACTTTAATTCTCATCAATCTTCTGCATGTTCTGAATAGCGCGTACCAGAGCTATGGCTACAGAGACCTCTCAAGGAAGGGAAGGAACACCACCTGTAGCTGGGCGATAAAGAACCATAATAGCAATTAAAATGATATTTAACTCGCTGCACGTACTTTACCCGTGATGGACAGGTTCAGTTGAGAGAAGTCATGTCCCAAGTAAAATCTCATCCTCATCTGGCTGACGTTTTGTGGATGTATAGCTGACAACCCCGACTCAGCGTGGCTAAAACAGCTCTTCATCTTTCTCCGTGGCTCCCGCTTGCCTCTCCTCTCAATCATGGTTGACATCACCATCATCGTGCCTTCACTCAGGACCTAACCTGGATGTCATCTGTTTGATTTGGAACCCTTAACCAGGTCTCACCGGGGTCACATTTAACCATTGTGGATTACTGCTGGTTAACGTCAGGATGCTTTTACTGTCCCTCCAAGCAATTAGCGTGTTCATTCAAATTCTAATTATCTTCTAGCTTGATTATTGTACCATTTTCTGGTCTGAGCAAATGGGTTCTTAGCTTCACCCAGCTTTATTAAAAATGCTACTCCAAAGATCTTTTTTATTACTATTATTTTGACTATTGCATTTGTCCACAAACAGACGCCCAAAGGAAAACGAGTGCGGGCAGCAGCCGGTAACGGCTCTGGGCGGCGCGGAGGTGCGAGGGGAAGGCGCCCGGCCGGGCTCACCCGCTGCCCTCTGCGCTGCTCCAGCCCGGCAGGACGCTTCTCATGGTTTTAAGCGCTGCCAGTAATTAACGGCACTGTTAATGACTTTATTTTGAGGTTACCTTGTTTAAGTGCGTGCTGTTTACGCCGCACACCGGCTGCAGTGTGGAAGGTTTGGTTTAAAACCCCAGAATTCAGCACAAACC
>NW_010290069.1:0-628 GCF_000700745.2 Antrostomus carolinensis | reverse complement strand
ACGTGCTGGGGACAGGGACAGGGACACTGGGGGGACTGGGGACAGAGGGTCAGGGACACTGGAGGGACTGGGGACAGGGGACATCATGTGCTGGGGGGACAGGGACTCTGGGGACAGAGGGACAGGAACACTGGGGACACCACGTGCTGGGGACAGAGGGACAGGGACACTGGGGACACGCTGGGGGGACAGCAACAGGGATGGGGACACTGGGGACAGGGGACACCAGGGACAGAGGGACAGGGACACTGGGACACCACGTGCTGGGGGGACAGGGAAGGGGACACACAGACACTGGGGACACTGGGACACCAGTACATCAGGGACACACAGACACTGGGGACACTGGGACACCAGTACATCAGGGACACACAGACACTGGGGACACTGGGACACCAGTACATCAGGGACACGCAGACACTGGGCCAACACCAGTGTCACCAGTACCACCAGCAGCATCGTGGGCCAGGGACACCAGTGCTCCCAGTCCCATCACCCCAGTAACACCAGAAACACACCACACACAGGACCCCAGTTCCTCCCAGTCCCTCCCAGTCCACACCAGTACCTCCTGCAGCCCACCCTGGGTGTTCCCCTGCCCTTCCCAGTGGCTCCCAGTCCCTCCCAG
>NW_010290068.1:1177-8204 GCF_000700745.2 Antrostomus carolinensis | reverse complement strand
CAGTTCTCCCTTTTCCCAGAGACTGGTATGTCCATGAACAAGATGGACAAAACACCCCAGCCTGTGTCACCAGGAAGTCTCTCTGTGTTTTGGGATATTCTGTAAATGACATTGAGAGACCAGATTTTCTCCTCTGTTCAATCTCTTACCCCAGCAATCACCTAAAGTTAGGTGGTTTAGTGCTTTACATATTATTAACATGAAACACAAGAATCCTAAACTTATTTTTCCACAAGACATTTCGTGACTTGTACTACTGAGTGAATTCTTCTCTCACCAAAGGCATCCTGTCTCCTTATAAACCACTGTCTAGTCAGGTATCCACTCCCAACTGCCACCTGTCCTCTTCCTACCTTTTCAATACATTATCAAGTGACCTGGGTGGCTGAACTGGCACCAAATGCCCAGCTTTCACCATATGAGTAGATACTGCACTCAGGAAATCATTTCCACTTAGCAGTCAGCAAAGGCCTTGGCAAGCCTAAGAGTCCAGATTCTAATGACTCCTGGAACTTTATTTTTCACAGATTTTGTTCCACAAAATAAAAAAGTTATCATTTATATGTGTGTGTGTGTGTGTATATATATATATATATATCCTTGAACCCTCTAAGTACCTGGAAAAGTAAACATATACCCATACTGTAAACAGGGATGTAACAGATAAATCCCTTGTCTTCTCCACTAACTGAACTATGACAGTACCTGCCATGCTGTAAGACAAGAAGTGCACATAAGGTGTCCACAAGGCTCTATCTTCACATCCTTGTCATTCTCTGCACAGATTTTACACAGCTGAAAAGTGGAACCCATTTCACAGTACAATTCATATTGCTCCTGTAACAAAAGAAAGTCCAAATGATTACTTCTTTACTGTGATTTGTTCACAAAGAATACACTTCAATACCAGTATTGACAAGTATTTCTCAGAGTCCTCTGTTTTCCAACCCACTTTACTTATGAGTCAGGGAAACTATTGCTACCAATCTATTTAAAAGTTACACTAAGGTTATTGAAAACTATGATAAACTATAATACATGCTACAAAAAAAGTTTAAAATCTCTGTTTCTTACAGACTTCTCACAGTAACTACAATGGAAAGCATACATACTGCTTTTCCTTGGTTGCAGTTAAGAGAAAGATAATGAATGCGTGGTTGGAAGTGAGAAATTAAGTGTTGAATAGTAAAAAAAAAAAAAAAAAAAAAAATCGGGTTTTCCTTTTCTAGGTATAAATTTAGGACTAAAAAATTATTGGATTGAAAACTGACAAGCAAGAGGGCTTTGTGCCTACAGCAAGGATGTAGCATGGTAGTACAGTTAACTAAAGTAAAAAAACCCCTGTGAAGGAAGTATGGCAAGAATACCCTCCAGGATAATGTGACAACAGTCACACACAGATCATTCAGTACTTTGTATCCTTACAAGACTGACAGGAAGGTATAAGAACACCTCCAATAGGAATAAGTAATAGATAAAACTTGAGTGCAGAACAATTTTCTAGAATTGGGTATTGTTGGGGAACCAGCAATCAAATGCATTTATGAAATAAAGCTTTTTTTATTCTTGAAAAAACAAATACTGAAAGCTTAAAATAAGTAGAATCCAGGTCACAGGAAAATAAACAGCTAGTGCTGAGTAAAGGGAGGGGTGTTGGGGCTAAGAAAAATAGAAACTAAGAGAGAGCTCAAATCTGCAGCTGTAGTCAGTATGTACTAAAGATGCTTATGGTGGAGCTCTTGCAAAGAAACCATCTGCAGCAATCTAGCCCTGCAGGCCACTTTTATACCATCTTTTCATAGTTTAAGCAGCTCTAGTGACAGCCTCAAACCACTGCAGATAGGTATTATTTAAGGCAGCGTTCACATAGTTCAGACTCTGTTGAATTACCATCAGAATTAACTAATGGTGCCCTCGTAACTGTAAGTTCAGAAGCAACTCGATTTATTCAGTGAATTCAAAATACATGTTTGGCTTGTGAAGAACAAGGTAATCACTGATAATGTCTAAACTGCTTTTCCTTTCCTTGAGGAAAAGTAAGGATATGGGTATAGAAAATATTTTTGTGCAACACATATATGATATCTCTGCACTACTCTTTCATTACTATTTTAAGACTGGAGGGAAAAGAGGGAAATCAGAAAGTGAAAGTACTCAGACTTTCTTCAGGTAATTGTTCGTAGGAATTCTCTTACTTAGGTAACAGGTATTTTCATAATAGTATTCCTGATAATGCCATAGATGGTAATGAATACCTCTTTTCTAAATATTTCTGGAGGTGAAATGCACACAGAGCACTCAGAATTACAAGATTCAGCAGGTCACCCAGTCTGCTCTGAAGACATGGAAGACCATCTGAAACAGTATGGCTTGTATCTAGTCTGATGTCTTTCCTTGAACACATCCTCAAGTCTTCCAGATGGTTTTGTCAGGAAAAATACTCTACACATTATACTTAACCCTCCAGTGTTAATTTCAGCACCATTTTTAATCAAGCATTTGTCTTGTGGTGGCTGCTTCATATTACTTGAGTATCAAACAACTGCACATTAGTTTATCACATCATCACTTAAGACTACAAACACATCTAGATATTCTAATTTTTATTGAAATGTGACTCCCTTTAGGGACTTAATTATTTCTGTTGCTTTTCCCTGATGTCTCTTTTAATTTCCACCACAGACAAAGAAGAAAGGAGAGAAACCCTGGAATCAATATCTTTGTGATATACAAACTATACTTTTCCTCCTGGACATATCAACAAACTGTACCATTCTTATTCAGGCTTCACAACTATCATTTGATCTTGATTTTATTTCTGTATTCCTATCTGCTATTAGCAAGGAAACACCAAGCTGCATAAACTTTTAACATAAATATCAGAAAAATCTTTAATAGCCATTAACACATTTCTCACTTGGAAGACGCTTAGAATAAACAAAACTTTCAAAGATATGCCATCTGTATCACCATCAGCTCTAGAGTTTAAAGGATTATTACCCTGTTTGTTACCTAAGCCCTTCTATCAATAACATATTTTCACTCTTATGAATTTATTTCTCATATTTTAATAAAAGCTTATTATCACTGCTAGACGAGATAGTAAGGGAAGTGAAGATTACAAAATAACTGTCAAATTCAGCAACATACCTGTGTGACTTTTATGTGATCATGTGGTGTGGGTTCACACAATCCTGTCAAATCAGGATTATAACTTCGTCCATCTGGGAACAGATAGCTGCATCACAAGAAGATTGTTATAAATGGGCTCATTTCCTTAGCTTTATTAGATAAATAATACCTATGAAATTTCAAAGGGCCAGAACAGGTTACAGTTGACATTAACTGAAATGTATCATCTTTCCTCAGCCATCTTTTATCCTTTTGGGTACAAATTAATTGCTACATATGCATTTTGACTCATGTTCAAGTCTTTTTACAAAACCACAGGAAAGATATTGACATCACGTGCCTAGCTACCACCAGAATGCACCTGAGCTTTGATTAGCAGCTAACTTTCCAGGGGTAGCTCAATGGAATATTATTTTAAATCTTCATTTCACAGTGAACTTATACTTGCATATGTTCCCAGTGATCTTGCCACTGCAAGCATCATGCTCGGTGACTCGATAGACTCTTTCAAGTAATTAAGCAGAAGAGAAGGTAAC
The DNA here is from genome assembly GCF_000700745.2 of Antrostomus carolinensis. NCBI lineage: Eukaryota > Metazoa > Chordata > Aves > Caprimulgiformes > Caprimulgidae > Antrostomus > Antrostomus carolinensis. Next base: position 4,536 of record NW_010290068.1, on the reverse strand, counting down.
ACACATTTGTGTATTACTGTGTGTACTATGACATATATATATATATAAAAATATTACATATGTCATAATATTTGATATGCATACATCTGTGTAAATTATGGTGTATATAAATCTTTGTGATTTCAATCCTGTGAGAGATTAGTAATAGGTTAAATGATATTACAGAGACCTTAAGTTATTCTGTATTCAGATTTATGTTAACACTAGCTTGGAAACAGTTTCTTGAAAGTCACATTGTTAAATTATACTGTGAGAAAGTTATATTTACCCAGGGTATGAAAACTTCATTCTGCATTATATATTCTCAGCTCTAGTTTTTCTTCATTCAGTTTTTGTCAAGTAGAAACATTACCATTAGAAGTGTGGTTTTCAGACAGGTATGAAATAATCATACCTGGAAAAAAATTACTGAGGACTGAGAAAAACTGCAAGATTGTAAAGGGTTTCTCAATATTTCTCTGAGAATTGATCAATTTTCTCTCTTTTTATTATGATCATGTGGATATATCAAAACATCTATCCCAGTGAAAAGATTATGACACCAAAAATTTGTCTGTTACTTCAGCCAACCTAGTAAAAATGTACTACTTCTCCCTATAAACTTAGATTCTCTTATAATAATAAATCTTTTCAGTAAACTATTAGAACCTGGAAAATGTTCTGGCTCCACAATATATAAAAAAGCAATTACATAGCTTTCAAATCATTGTCCAGGGTTAGACACATGAGTAACTGGCAGTAGTAATTGTTCAATAAACTTAAGTGCATTTGGGACTCTCATTGTGTGGGGGGGAAGGAATCAATGTGACAGCTGGCCGATTCTATTTTCTCCTGGAATTTATCTGCTATGAGATATGGCTTTGGTTAACTTTGGTTAATGGAATCACTTGGAAATAAGTGTTTTTCAAATGAATAAAAGGGATGGTCCTCAAAGTCTGAAGGAATGCTAAACACCATGGCCAGATTCTCTGTTCTAACGATCTTTAATAACTACGCACATAAGCATATAAGAAGAAGGAAATCAGGATTTCATACCTATGGTGACTATAGGAATTTGTACTTACAATCCTTCCCGGCTGCCATCAATCAAAGCTTGAAACAGAGGCTTATTGTGAGGTATGGTCTGCAATATGTTCCCATCGCCAGTGACATATCCGATGGCCCACTGTCCCAAGCGAGTGCAACTCAGTCTGAAAATGTAGCTTGAGAGAAACAGGATGAATAGAAAGCCAGTGTTAATCAGAGTTCAAGTTAATCAGCAAAACAAGTGAAGAGAGCAAGAATGGCCTCTGGTTAAGACATTAAATTAGGTCTCTGAAGATCTGGGCCAGCCTCCCAATTGTCATGGGCAGAAATAAGGTAACAGTAGCACCCTACCCCGACTTTTTCACTTGCTTGCTTTTTTATTCCCCAAGTGAAAGCTGCTCATTGACTGTGAAAAGTTCTATTACATACATTTAGACATGCCTATAAATGTTTTCAAAAAGAGTGTATTGTATTATATTGTCAAGTCTCTATAGCTACAACAGACACCTATTGTGCATACACAGGCCAATAACCTGAAAGAACAAAAGGGGAAATATAAAATATCTTAAGATGTAACAGAAATGTGAATGATGAATACTAAAAACTGCTCTACTAGCACTGTTAATTTTGTGTGTACCAGAGGAGGTGAACAGGATAGAAGTATCACTTCTACTTCAGAAAATACCAGATAATATCAACTCAACTGGACTTCAATTTAAATATTTCTGTGCATTACAGGTGATAGCTGGCAGTATATACGATGTAGTACAGTAGCAGGAAAATGAGGATTATAGGCAATAGTATCAGGTACGTTTAGTTCTTCTTACTAAAAACTCTAGTCCCATTCACGTCAGACACCATCTCATATGCAAAAATCCCATTCAGAAACGCACCCCACAGTGAAATACCACAAACTCAATTTCATATTATAGAGCAGCTTTTTTTAATTATACATCAATATTGTATTTCCTTACAAACTGTTTGAAATGAGAAGACAACCTCCATGAAGTTTGGCATAGCTCTTACAACCTTCAATACGGCCAGCACTGCACTGAAGTAGTGACTATTCATTTGAACAGAATGTAATTTCCAGGATGTTTCAGACAGATTAAAGAAGCAATTTTACTTCATATCTCCTCTCTAACACTCTAGCATTTCACCTAAACAATTCAGAAAGTAATTTTCTGATATGCAATAGAAAGTTATCTTAAAACTAACTCTCCATTTACAAGGAACATAAAGGCAACTTCGGATAATTTCTCTAATACTTGTCTTTTATAATCACAAAATCAGAATCGATAATAGAGAAAACACTAAGTATAGCAACCACTCTCAAAAGCAACCTGGTTATCTGACTTCTGTAGTAATGTTCATGACTGCCAAGCTAAAAATCAATGTTATTCTACTGGAACCACAAGATTTTTGTATATACACACTTGATCAGTAAAGTAACTTAAAAAGACCCAGTATATTGTCTGCTAAAAATCAAACGAAACCAAGTACAGAATATGGGTATAACTGTTGCTAGACTTCTCTAACAAGCTTCAAAACTATGCACTTTTAACTATGTATACATGTGATCCTGAAGCAAAGTTAGACAACTTTTCCAGGTGCAGAATTTGTGACATAGAATCATTACTGGGGAAAAAAAAAATTAAAAAAAATCTATGAACATAAAAGGAACACAAAACCACTGATTAAATTCATAATTTAAGTGTGCTACCATGAAAGATGTTAAGATGATTTTTACTTTTCTACGAAGCAACAATTCAATATATGCTTTGAAAAGCAAATTATATTTTCAAATATGCTTTTCAAGAATGCATTGCTTGTTATACCTAAAGCAGAAGAAAAAAGGAAAAGAAATGTAATTTCATTTTTTTTTTCTGTTTATTTGTACTTATTTAGACTTTTGTGTTCTAATACAAGATTTTGTTGCTTCATAGCACTGTAGAAGAATTATGGCATAAAAACCAGTTCATCGTTACAAAATTCCTATGCCTTGAGATTTAAAAGGTAAGCGTTTTTTGAATGTGGAGTTCTAAGTTTTAGTATTAAACTCTTTTTAAAAACATATCTTGATATAAATAAAATAACAACTAAAAATATCTACTACTTCTCTGGCTCACTCAGTTATAAAAAAAAAGTCAAAAATAAACTCTTTCAATATTGCAGTGAGTGTAAGTATCATGCAATACAGAAGTATGAACCCAGAATAATTAAGTAGCTTCTGAGACAGAAAGTTTATTTGGAAAGCAATCATCAGCAAAACCTCTCACCTCCCAGGCTTAGTGCTGTATTTTTGCAACCTCGCTTTCACTTCATCATACGTC
>NW_010290068.1:0-1157 GCF_000700745.2 Antrostomus carolinensis | reverse complement strand
TATATCCAGGATGCGTCACAGCTAAGAAGTTCCAATTCCTTAAGATTGAACCCCATGGCTAAAAAGAGAATACAAACATTTAAACAGATGCAGCGAGGTAGCTACATATTTCTAATAAAACACAAGTCAATTCATCAGAGACCTCTACAGTGTTTTAGCTTCAGCTGAAAAATTCACACTTTTGGTTAAGGTCTAAATAGCAAAAAAGACTGCCCTATATCACAGAATCACAGAATGTTGGGGATTGGAAGGGACCTCAAAAGATCATCTAGTCCAATCCCCCTGCCAGAGCAGGAACACCTACATGAGATTACACAGGAAGGTGTCCTAGGGGGGTCTTGAATGTCTCTAGAGAAAGAGACTCCACAACCTCCCTGGGCAGCCTGTCCCAGGGCTCTGTCACCCTCACCGTAAATAATTTCTTCTCAAGTTTAAGTGGAATCTCCTGTGTTTCAGCTCACAGCCATTGCCCCTTGTCTATCATTGGTTGTCACCAAGAAGAGTCTGACTCCATCCTCGTGACACTCACCCTTTATATATTTATAAACATTAATGAGGTCACCCCTCAGTCTCCTCTTCTCCAAGCTAAAGAGCCCCAGCTCCCTCAGCCTTTCCTCATAAGGGAGATGCTCCACTCCCTCAATCATCTTCCTTCAAAAGAATTATTCCCAGATCATAAAGTGTAAATTTTTGGATAAGGATTTGGAAGACCTTAAATTGAAGGGATCTCCTATTTGTAGCTACATAAAATATTAAACATCATGTTTAATTAGAACCTGGAGAGCATGGCTCCATGATGGTTTACTAAAAAAAACAATTAAGCCTATTCTTGAGAGGTCCTGAGGTACTTTCATAGTTAATGATAAGTAACACTAACAAATGAAGCCCAATAAAGCCACTAATTTGAGCTGTCAATTCCTTTTCTTATTCTCTACTTCTTGATTTCTTCAGTTACCATAATGGCAATACAGTCAGAAAACAAAACAAGTATTGACAGCATTTCATCAGAGTCTTTGCTGACCTGAATAGCAAAGGCTTCAGAAAAGTCAGCGAAACATGCCTGATATGCTTTCATTTCAAAGAATACAGAACAGTCCTTTACTGTAAATAAAGGATGATTTTTAAGTAGTGGATTAATACAAATTGTATTGGGTTTG
>NW_010290067.1:0-441 GCF_000700745.2 Antrostomus carolinensis | reverse complement strand
ACCATTCTATGATTCTATGATTCTATATGTGCTCTTGTTTGGGGAGTAGGCACTTTTGCATCTGAAAGCAGGAATAAGTAAACTATATGCATAACTTATGTGACAAAAAGTTATTTCTGTGGTCATCTCTGGGGGGCCTAGATTTCTCATGGCAGCTTTCCAATCATCTCTCAGCTCTGGAGAGTTCAAGTTCATTACCTCCAGAGGACTGTAGCTCGCTGTAATTCCAAGCTTTTTTTGTCTTCAAGCATTCGAGTCCCTCTGTAGCTCCACTCTGAAGGACATGGGACATTCTTGCCTGCACCTGATGCACCAGCAGCAGCTGCCTGACAAAGGGGCAGCTCCTCTTTTGCTCCTGATTCAAAAGATCATTTGGGCAATAATGTTTTACCAGACAAAGCTGAAAGTACTCTTTAAGCATTGAGTGTAATGCTTAAAGCA
>NW_010290066.1:698-16239 GCF_000700745.2 Antrostomus carolinensis | reverse complement strand
GAACAGTCCACCCATCAAATCCATATCTCTAATTTTGAGAGAAGGATGTCGTAGGGAACCATGTCAAAGGCCTTAAGAAGTCCAGACAGATGACATCCATAGCTCTTCCCTTGTCCACTGATGTAGTCACTCCATTGTAGAAGGCCACTAGGTTGGTCAGGAAGGACTTGGCCTTGGTGAAACATGTAACTTTTGAACACGTAACTACTGTCTCTCCCTCCCTGCTAAAAATCAATGCAACCAAGTGAAGGGCAATAAATGTTTGGGCCCCTGAACCATGTTCAGGAGTCAACAGCAATGAGCCAGATCAAAGACTGGTTAAATCATCCACGGCCTTTGGGTCTGGAGATGTTCTCTATTGGTTTCTTTCTCTCCTTCCTCTGCCTCTGGAGTATTATGTCTGGTCTCATTCTAGGTTCAGCCCATCTGTGAGGTTTGCACATGCTGTTGAAATTATTCCTCAGAGTGTGGTTCCCCTTTTCTCACCAGGCCTGTGCAAGGATCATTTGATCCTCACTGCTCATGAACACATGTCCTGAATGGCAAATGGGAGCTGAGCGAGTAAAGGATTGAAAGTACGTCCGTATCCACCTCATTTTTTGACATCCCTTAGGTGTCCTGATCCTTTGCTGTGCTGCCCAAACACGTGTGATCTGCTTCAACCCCTCCCTGACTGCACACTGTGCAAGAGAGTGAACTGCCTGCTCCTAGCCCCACAGAGGTCTCTGGCTCCTCTTTTGTGCTCTGTGCTCTTGGACAGATTTCTCCCTGTCCTCTGTGCAGGTGATGAAAAGCTTAGAGGACGGGTACCGGCTCCCCCCACCTGTGGACTGCCCATCTATCCTCTACGAGCTCATGAAGAGCTGCTGGTCACACGATCGGATGAGGAGGCCTCATTTTCAGGAAATTCGGGCACAGCTGCAACATTTCATCTCAAGTCCTCAGCTCCTGCGGCCCGTTGCAGACTTTGATCCCAGGTAAGCAGGCTGTCACTGGAGGAGGAGAGGTTAACTGGGAGATTGTCACCTCCCTGCCTCAAGCAAGGAGAGGTAGTGCTAGCAATGCACCTTGACTGCTCTGTGTGCAGGGGATGATAGCAGTCATCTCTCTCTCATGGTGACAGGGGACATAGCCATTGGCCTGGGCAGTCTGACCTCGCTGTGCACAGAGCAGAAAAGCTGGCCTAGGCCTGGCAGAAGGTGCTTACCCTTTAGCTACTGTCTTTTCTCAAGGGCAGGGAGTGATAGAACGAGGGGTGATGGCTTTAAACTGGAAGGGGGGAGATAGAGATGAGATATGAGGAAGAAATTCTTTCCTGTGAGGGTGGTGAGACACTGGCACAGGTTGCCCAGAGAAGCTGTGGCTGCCCCCTCCCTGGAAGTGTTGAAGGCCAGGTTGGATGAGGCTTTGAGCCATCAGGTGTCCCTGCTGATGGCAGGGGGGTTGGAACTAGATGAGCTTTAAGGTCCCTTCCAACCCAAACCATTCTATGATTCTGTCGTATAGTACTGGCCATTGAAAGTAGTTAACCTGATGAAGGTTTTGTCTGTCTCTAGGGTAACACTCCGGCTGCCCAGCTGCAGTGGATCTGATGGGATCCCTTATCGATCCATCCCTGAGTGGCTGGAATCCATTCGCATGAAGCGCTACATCTCCAACTTCCGCACTGCTGGACTGGACACCATGGAGTCCATTCTGGAGCTCACAGCTGAGTAAGGGCAGGCTAAGCTCCCCCAGGGCACCCCAGGCTGTGCTGCACATACCTGTGTCTGTCCTTGTGCTGCCTGAACAGGCACTCACATTTACTTGGAGGGCTTCTCTCCACCCTTCTCTATATAGTTAAATGGAAGTGGACTGGCTTCTTGCCCTAAAAGAGAAGAATCAGCCTAGAAGAACTGAGATCAGCCCAAACTGAGAGACTAATTCCCTAACTGTCCCTACTTGAGGCTTTTCAGGGGCCTGAGCTGCTCTGAACTCACATCAGAGACAAAAAGCCAAGGAGAAACAATAGATGGCAGACAATTCTCTAACCTGACCATCTCCCCACCCTTGTAGGGCTTTGTAAGATATTTTTCTTGGCTTGAACTGCACATGGGCTAGTGATATTCACCCTGTATTCACAGAGCAAAGTCCTTCTAGGCTCCTCAGAAGGACTTGGGTTAGATGCTCTGTTGTAGGATCAGGGACATTTTGCCAGCTCCAACAAAGGCAGTTACATAAAACAAATGAGCAGGGACAGACTTGCTAAAGGGTTGAGATACGGCCCATATCACAAGCTGTCGTGGGCACACTCCTGATTTAATGGGAGCACAGCCCTAGTCATGAGGTGGGAGAAGCCAGATGACTGGGTGGGCAGAGGTAGCCAGGGAAGGGCAGGAACATCTAGAAGTTTCTTCCCTCTAGAGAAAAGGTAGGTGTAGTAGGAGGCACTGAGGGAAGGGAAGCTTTCTGAACTACTGCTTGGAAACTGTTTCTGCCCTTATCCACATCCCAGTCCCCAAGGAACAAGAACAGCAATTAATTTTCTACTTTCTTTTCCCATTTCCTTCAGGGACTTGAAACAGATGGGAGTGTCACTTCCAGGCCACCAGAAGAGGATCCTGTGTAGCATCCAAGGCTTTAAGGAGTGATCAGTTGTTGCTCTCTTAAACTTGCTAAATGCCCTTTCTTACCAGATATCACTTGGAATCATTCCTATGGCAATTGCTTCCAAATGAGTGACTGGGACAAGCAAAGCAGAACAACTGGAACTGTAAAGGCTTATGGGGCAACACCACCTGCTCTCATTTCTGTTCCCCCTTGCTTTAGCTCTACAGCAGCCATCAGTACGTTTCAGAGCACTGGTCTTAGAAACTGTTCTCAGCCCTGCCTTCTGTAGTCCGTTCTGTGCAGCACTAAGTAATCCCTGTAGTCCGTGTACTGGAGTTTCAGACCCTTGGTGAGTCACATGGAAACATAAAGATATTTACAAAGTGGGTTGAGGGCAGTGGCTAATGTTTAAAGATTGGAGATGAGGGTTCAGATAGACTAAGACATTCAGGGACCATGCACAAGGACACAGACATGTAGAGACTGGGCCCATCCACTCCCTGGCATACCTCCCTTCTCACTTCAGCAGCCTTCTGTCTTCCTTATTTTACAACAGCAACAAACTATTCAGTCTTTTCTTTCACAAGGCTGCTGGTAAGGGATATATTTTTTAATTCAGCTACTCTTGCCTTAAACACCAACTCATGGTGTACTTCTTTCTTTGGAGGAGAAGCTGGGAGTAGCAGCACATGGTGCTATGACTTGTGCGATCACGTAACCTCAGCATGTTGCTGTTTTGCACATGAACACTTCAGTGGGGAGATGTACATCTCTCCAACCTGCTTATAATACCTTTACTTGTGCCATGGACAGAAAACACTTTATGTACCTGTTTTTCTCTGCCCCTTTTTAAAACAGAGAATAATCTTGTTTGGCTGGATAGGGTATTTGTAACAGAAAACTGTGTAGGTGGTCTGTCGTATTCCTTCTCTGTGGAGGAAATGTTATTATTTATCAGCACTCAAGACAGTAAATAGACTGTAAATAATGTTTTGTAAATAAACCTGTGGCAGAGCAGGCTGTGTTGGTGTTCTCTGGCTTATTTCCCATATAATTGGGACCCTTACTTTAGCATCTATTTTAGAGGTTCCAGCACACAGAATCACAGAATGTCAGGGATTGGAAGGGACCTCGAAAGATCATCTAGTCCAATCCCCCTGCCAGAGCAGGAACCTAAATGAGATCACACAGGAAGGCGTCCAGGTGGGTTTTGAATGTCTCCAGAGAAGGAGACTCCACAACCTGCCTGGGCAGCCTGTCCCAGGGCTCCGTCACCAGGGTCCTTACATCCATGTTTAGTTGGTTCAGCCAATGGTCTTTGTCCATTTAACTGCAGATTTAATGTGGAAATGCAGTTGCATTAGGATTAAAGGATACATACGCAGCTGGTCACTTCAGACTTTTTTTTCTAAACCCAGTTACAGCCGTATCCATCCATTAGCCGAGTCCATCTTTTCAGAGGTCCTGTGTTTACCCCTAAGCCATGAGAAGTATTAGAAGCCACTGCTGTAGTTTGATGAAATGCATGTAAGCAGTACTTCATTCTCCTGCAGAACAGACTGTCCTGAGGTGGGGAATCTTCACTCTGATGTTCCTAAGACTTTTTCCTACCTGGGAAGAGTAGTCACCTCAAGATTTCTTTTTCACACAGAATCACAGAATGTTAGGGATTGGAAGGGACCTCAAAGATCATCTAGTCCAACCCCCCTGCCGGAGCAGGAACCTAAATGAGATCACAGAGAAAGGTGTCCAGGCGGGTCTTCAGCGCTTGAGCTAAGTCTAGGCTGGTGAAGAAGGTGAGTGCTGGCCATTCAGCAATTGGTTACTTGCTGTAGATAGTGTTTCCATAAATGTATAATGCTCAAAATTCTTAAGGCTACAAATTAACACTCCTGCTCCTGGGAAGGTCTTGCTTAACCATAAATGACAGAGGGTTAAGAAGCAGAGATCTAAAAGAACTGCAACTTAAAGCAAGAAGGCTGGTTTCCATTCAACATGAGAAGCAGCAGAGTACACACAGAGAACCATAGTACACACATACCTCAGCTACTCCAGTCACCACAGCTATAGTAAGAGATACAGCTGACCAGATAAGCTCTTCCTGTGAGACTTGTTAGTTTATCAGGAAGTTCAGTCTTAGTAAGAGGTGTCTTTAACATGAAGTATAGATAATAAAGTTGCCACATGGCAGATATCCAGGTTAGAAGATAAACCCTGATGAGGCTGACACAAGATTATGATCTTGTGTCATGCATATGTAAACATCAGCCCATCCTTGCAGATGATTGAGAGGGGTTGGTACATCAGATGGTTGTGCTGCCATTCAGAGGGACCTTAACAGATAGGAGAAATGGGAAGAGGAGACACACAAAGCTGAATGAAGGGGCAGGCAGAGCCCTGCATGCACCAGTACGCAACTGGCTGGAAAGCAGCTTTGCAGGAAAGGACTTGCAGGTCATGGTGCTCAGCAAGTGATATTTGAGTCAGTAACATGCCCTTCTAGCAAAGGGGGCCAACAGTATCTGGGCTGCATGAGCAAATGCATCACTAGTAGCTGCGGGGAGGCAAGTCTTCCCTTCTATTCAGCATTGGTCAGACATCCAGAGCGTTGTGTCCAGTTTTGGGCTCCTCAGTTCGAAGAAGGACATGAACTTACTGAAGCAAGTCCAGTGAAAGGCCACTGGGTTTTGAAGGGATTGGAGAATCTGACATATGAGGAGAGGCTGAGAGAGCTGGTACTGCTCAGCCTCAAGATGAGAAGGTTTGGGTGGCTCTTACCGTTGTGTGTAAGTACCTGATGAGAGGGAGTAGCAAACGGGGACAGACTCTCCTCAGTGGTATTCAGTGAAAGGAGAAGCAGCGGTGGGAACACATCAAAATACAGTAACATCCATTTGAAGGTAAGAAAAAAAAAAAACAACTTACTGTGAGAATTGTTAAACACTGGAACAGGTTACCCAGGGAGGTTGTGGAGTTACCCTCCTTGGAGGTATTAAAAAACTGACAGGATACATTCCTGAGCAACCCACCTGGAGCAGGGAGATCCCTTCCAGCTTCAACTGGGAGGAGCTACTGGATCAAGCTGGGCTGATAGAGAAGCAGCCGCTCAGTTCCATGTTCTCAGGTACAGCCAGTAGCAAGCCTGAGCATGTATTCCCAACAGGCACTCCTGCACACAAGCTATACATGTATATAGTATGTGCATATGTATATGTGGACGCTGTACAGGAGTGGCCTGGGGAAGAAATCACAGCAGTCACACAAGCACAGCGCAAACAGCCTGTTCCCATTCCCTTCTCTGGCCAGGCAGGATGAACCTGTTTGCAGGAAATACATATATACATATATACTATGGATCCCTCCAGTGTTTCAGACCAGCTGTCCAGTAGCTGGCTTCACGATCCGGAGCCTACACAGACACACACAGGGGAGCCCTCCAGTAGTTGGCCTTAGGCATTGGCTCCATGCAGCAGCTGGCCCCAGGATTCACTGGTCTCCCAGTCACCTTACACAAGAGATGTAAACTGTACTCCAGTAGCTAGTCCAGGCTTACCGGTAGCTGACTTCCAGACGCAAGAGTAGCTGGCTTGGACCTCCTGGGAGCTCTGGCTGCTCAGCCTCCAGCATCCTGCCAGGCTCACAGCCATGCCAACTCATGGCTCTCCAGTCTCTTACCCTACTCACTCACCAGCTACTCTGACTTGATTTCTGCTAGTGATTACAGACGGCTGTACACAGTCACACCACATGCACTCGGGTATTGCCAGTTGCTGACGCTTAGACCTCCACATGCACTGAACAGAGTCTCTTCACACAGGAAAAGAAAAAAAAAGAAATTAAAAAAAGAAAAAAAAGAGTAACAACTAAGACAGGACAGATTGTGCTGATGACACACATGGCATGGCCAGACACATGTACTGTGTACGTGCAGCCTGCCCCTTCTCTGCCCTTTTCCCATGCTGCTTCGTCACCTTGATCACTCCCTTTTCCTGCCCCTACACATCCCAGAAGTATGCAGAGTCCCCAAAGACTCTTCCCCTGCACCCCATGGCCCTCCGAGGGAGTAACCTCCTCTTAGTCTGCAAGGTGATCCAAAGAGCCCTTCCCCCTGACTCTGCTGGACAGGTTTCATGCACAGATACCGTGGATATAGTCCTGTCATAGCTCTGGGAGGTGCTGGGTTAGAGTCCTGCTCTCCTCCCATCATTGTTTCTCTCCTCTTTGCTCCTTGGTGGTTGTGGGCATGAGCTTTTGATCTAGAAAGAGTCACTAAAAACAACACCTACAAACCAGTAAAAACTCAGATAAGAAAAGAAAAAGAAAGCAAATGTACAATTTGTTTCTTCTTTGCTCATCCTATGGGAAACCTCAAAGCATTTACTGGATCAATTTGCAAGGAGTCATTAAATATTTCCCCAAAACTGCCAAGAGAACAAGAGTAGGTTTCATGTCTTTGAAGTGTAGAAGCCTTGATGCTTACCACAAAGAGGAGTTTCACCTGCAGTGGCCAAGATGTTACCATGCTTAAAACCATAAACATGAAGCACAAACACTTTCTGAGCAGCAATAGCTAAAGTAAAGCAAGCAAATTGACCACTTTATTCCAGTCTGATGCAAGTGAATTGTAATAACTTGCCTCCCAGTGACACCATCAAAAACTACAGTCCTGCTGTACTGGAATGGAGTCACTACTGCTTTAAATGAGATCTACTCTTCAGGCACAGGAAAGTAGGAAACTAAACAGTCTGAAAAGGAGACCAAGAGTCAGAGAGAGAGAGAAAGACCATTTTCAGACTCGTCACCTCTGGAGGCTACGTGGAATAGCAAATATACACACATTCTCTGCTGCTTAAGTCAGCAATTCTCATGGGGAGCTGAACAAATACAGCAGACACATGTTAATGGAAAAACGCCACGTTTTATTGAATGCAAACAGTGGTTGGACAGTGTAGTTATTCAAAAGGTCTGTTCAGTTTGAGAGTTTCTAGTCCAGGAAGCGGGGCTCAGTGCAGTAACACTTAGAGCCAGACAGTACATTGCAATTACACTGCAGTTTTCACCGACAGCAGTGAAAGAATCCCTACTGCAGCAGGGAGACAGATGTTCCTTGGTCTGCTGAATCCTCGTCCACACACCGAGACACCTCCTCACCATGTGCTGCCCGTCCTTATGACGGTCTTTATTTGTAAACATGCATTCTTTGGACTGCTTTGCTACTCTGGTGCCCAGCCTGGCTGTCCAGAAACCACACTGGGAAACAATTCATTTTGGGGAGGGAAAAAGATTAAAAAAAAAAAAACCCAAACAAGCAAGTTTCGAAACTCAAGAACAGAGTAGGATTCCAAACACTGCCAGTTTAATCTGGCTAAGGAAAAAAAAGTGACAAGACAGTTAGCCAGTAAAATCCATTAGAGACAGAAAAGCTACAGTAGGTTAGCTTTTTCCAGCAATGATAACAGAGATTCCCAACACATTCTGCCTCCCCACTCTTAACGCAGGAGTGAGGGAGGGGGCAAGGGAAAACATCCTGATAATGAGGTGGCACAGGAGAAAAACTAAAATTGAAGACAGCAGTGGTGCCGAGATGGAGGCTTCCACCTTTTAAGGTTAAATCATCGTTCTTTGTTCCATGGAACAGAAGAATGTTCAGCCATTCCCAGCACCTGCCACCAGGTCGGTTCTTGCTACTTCCACCAGACAGTGGTGGAGATACAGTCTTTCTCCTCCAGTCTTGAGGGAACAGAGATTGTGCACTCACCTTGACCACAGCCCCCAGCCTGGAATACACTGTGGCTAGGAAGTGGTGACAGGAGAAGAGGTTCTTTCTTGGTGGATGTGCAGAGTAAAGTCTAGGAGCAGTGAATCCTACATGAGTAAAGAACTGTGCTGGCATAGTCTCCGTTGGTAGCAATCTGCCTTGTCAGGCAGAGGGATAGGACAATGGCGGGGAGGGGAAGAGTATTGAGTGCAGGGGTCTCGAGGGTACGCCCACTCCAAGCTCCTCAGCGTGCTGTTTTGGCACGAATGGTGTGACACTTGATACACAGCACGTGCCCATCCAGTGGAAAGCACCCATTCTCATCTGCTTCAATAGACAAGGGCTTCCCACAGTCCTAAACAGGGAAAGAAGAGAGGGAGGGAGCTCAATGACAGCCAACAGCAGGGTAAATGCATTCAGGGGTGTAAGAAATGCCCCACCAGATCAGGCTGGGCTCACAGCCCACTGCTCTGCCTCTGATGGTGCTAATGGGAGATACTATTGTGAGGGAAGAACAAGCCCCTTCTGTGATCCCAGCACGTTCCCCTGGTACACACAGCTGCTGTATTGAGGGATGTTAGAGACTACAACCCTGCACAGCCTTTGTTGATGGACCTGTAGCCTGTGAATGTCTTTAGCTGAACCTGCTTCAAAAATGCTCCAGATTCCTTCAAAACCACCTTAGTGTTTGGTCATGATAGAAAACAAAGATGCCCAGCTGCTGGTGATGGGCATGGGAGATGTGGGAGGAGTGGGGCCACCAGGCTTTACCTCACACTTGTAACATTTCATGTGGAAATTTTTCTCCAATGCCACCACACGCACTGTCTCATCCTTTCCAGGCTCTGGCATGATGGGCTCACTACAGACTGAGCAGCGTGGAGCATACTTCCTGCAACACACAAAAATACAGAGGAGAGCATGACCACCATGGTGACATTCAATGCAGGTTTCTCACTGCCGTACAATAGTGTTAGCAGCAGAGAAATAATAAATCACAAAGAAGGTTAGGTAGGAAAAGACCTTAATTGCTACAAGGTACACTGCTGACTCCTTTTTAACTTCACATCCAACCAATCACATGGACAACACAACCCTATACTGCAGCAAAATTGAACAGGTGTGAGGCCATCTGCCTTCTTTCAGACACCACATGCACATGCTCTCTCCATACCTGTGGTAGTCATCCACACAGTGAGGCTGGTTGGCCTGGTCCACAATAAAAGAGGTCCCCTCAAGAGGGGTATGGCACATCACGCAGGTGAAGCACTGGGGATGGTATGAGTTACCAGTGGCCTTCAGCATCCGGTCTGTGATGGTCTGTTTGCAGACACTGCATTTCTCCAAGGTCCCCTGAGCACAAAGAAAAACAAGTAAGAACATCAGTCCCCCACCCTGAGAAGACTACACCACAGACAGGCAAGATGGAAGGAGGAAGGGAAAGTGAGAGAGAGCAGCCAACGTGAGCTCAGCTCTCTCCAGCAGCTTTCATCCCAGCCACTCACAGCATAGCAGTCCTCGCAGAAGGGCTTCTCATCCACGTTGTAGAACTGCTGCCCCTGCAGCTGCTTCTCACATTTGAAGCAGGTGAAGCATTCCACATGGAAGAGGCGGTCCAGGGCTCTCACAGCTGGCTGGGTTCGTGACAGGGGCTTCCGGCAGAAGCCGCAGAGCTCTGGCAATGGAAGAAGAAAGGGATCAGGAGAGAGGAAAGCCCACCACAGTTTCAGTCCTACTGCTGTCCACTGAGGGAACGCACCAGAAGTAGCAGCCTCTGCTGGGGGTGGATGCTCCATATCCTTCATTAGTTTCTGGGTCAACATCTCCAGCTCTTCTACCTCCTTCATGGTCAGACAGGAATTCCCCCTAGGTGGATCTGCACTGGAGCCCGTGGGTCTATGCTGCAGGAAGAGGAAACATTCAGTCCCAAAGGACACATAAAGACAGACTCCCTCCAACCTCATAATAAACCTACTTCTCTTGCCTTTACTCTCAATCTCTCTCTCTAGGGAACAATCTGCCATCCACTGTGCTTGCTTCTTTCCACTTTCACATGAAGTCCTGTCCCTCTCCACCATGGTCTTTAGTTACATCTCTCTTTCAGATGGGTAAAACCTTCCCTTAGCCTGGGACAGACCCTCCCTCCTCATCCTCCAACTCCCAGTGGTGCTGAGTTTGTCCAAAGACACTGGTTCCATGGCTCTATCCCTTACCGTGTCTTTTGCAGCAGTAGGTTGTTCTGTGGGACGTGGCTTCTCCTGCACTTGGGGTCTTTCCCTCTGCTGGGCATAGGTGAAATTGGGAGGCTGTGGCCGAGAGGAGGGACCTGAAGGTGAAGGGGCTGTGAACTGAGTCTGAAGGGAGGTAGGATATCTTGTAGAGTTTGAGGGAACCACGGGAACACTGGCACCTGATTTGGACCCAGACTTAGGGGAGCCAGCAGCAGTGGGTGGGGTGAATTTAGGGGTAGGCTGAGCAGGAGGGAGAGAGGGGGGTGGAGGGACTGGTGCTAGGGGCTCCTTGCATTGCTGTGGGGCTGCCCATGGGGCTGGAGTGGGGGTCAGATCCACACCAGGGGGCTTGAAAGATAAGCTTCCACTTGGCTTTGGAGTGAACTTGGAAGGAAAGGAATGGGGAGTATCTCTGGGTGCAGATGGTATCTCCACATGGGCTTTTGGGGCTGATGGTTTCTCCAGAGAACCTGTGGATCCTGGAGATACCTGTAAAGGGAAGCAGCAGAGAGAAACAGGCTGTTATCAGCAAGGTGGCAGAGAAAATACATAAGTCAGCAGCAATCCCAGACCCACAGTGCTCAGAGCTCCCACACAGTTACATATTTAGCAGTCCTGACAAGATGCAAGGTCTGTGCTTTCTAGTCCTTGGCGCACGCTTGAGCACTACGGTTTATCCAGGCATTTTAATCCTCAGCAGCACCCTTCTCACCACCTCCATTCAGCAAACCAGTCATCTCTCCTTCCACCTGTGACATTCTGGAGAGCTCACCCGGGATTTGAAGGGGTCATTCTTCTCCATGTCATCCAACATTACGGACAGTGAGTCAATCTCAAGATCAATGCTGCTCATCTTGCCACGTACCTATACCACCATCCATGAGGAAAGAGGGAGCAGAGCACGTTACAGGAACAGCCAGAGAACCAAGTGTATCCCCTTGCAATAGCAGATTTTGACACTTTGGACTGTGGTACAGATCTGCTCCTTGCTTTGAGATGATAGCAAGTTGGTGAGGATGAACAGGGCACAGCCTCCAAGGTCTACAAACAGCCCAAAGAAACTCACAGACAGATTTAGATGGGAAAAGACATCTGGACATTTCTAGTTCAACACCCAGCTCACAGCAGGGCTAAATCCCAAGCTAAACCATGTTGCTCAGGGCCTTGTCCAGGTGATTTCTGAACATCCCCAAGGATGCAGATTCCCCAGCTTCTCTGGGCACCTGTGCCAGTGTTGAGCTACCCTTGGAGGGGAACAGGTTTTTCTTCTGTCCAACAGGAATTTCCCTTGCTGCAATCTGCACTCATTGCCTCTTGCTGTGCCCCAGTAAGAAGAATCTTGTCTTCTCTGCAGCCCTCCTTTAGGTGTTGCAGACTGCAGTCAGATCCCTGCCCCGGTCTCCTCTTCCGCAGGCTGAACAAACCCAGCTCTCACATCATGCACTCCAACCCCCAGTGATAACTATAACCCCTTGCTGGATTCCATCTAGTTCAGTGTTCCTCTGGGGTTATTCTACTGGGGAGCCCAACTGGGAACAGTTCTCAAAGATGCAGCAAAGAGAGGAATAATCACTGGCCTTGTCCTGTGGACTACACTCTCACAAATGCAGCCCGGCATGTGGTTGGCCTTTATTGCCAAAGGGTGCATTGCTGGCTCACAGTCAACTCACTGTCCACCAGGAACCCCAGGTCCTTCGTCTGCAGAGCTATAGCCCAGCCAGTTGACCCTAACCTATGCTGGTCCATGGAGCAGTAGCCTTTTCTTCTTTCCCAGATCTCAGGGCTTCCTGCTGCTGAGTTCAGAGAGTAGTAAGAAGCTGTCTCAACTCACAGAGCATCACAAGAAACTATACTTCCCTTGACCTTACTCACCTGTGGGGCAGGTACCTTGCTCACAGGCTCTTCATCAAACATTGGTGGAGGAGGAGGAGGAGGAGAAGGAAAAACTTCTTCTGGGGCTGGTGGAAAAGGCTCTTCAAAGGGTGGTGGGGGTGGGGGAAAAGCACAGTTTGAGGAGAAACTTGCCTCCTCTCCAGGTGGGGGAGGAGGTGGCAGCGGCAGCTCTATGGGGAAGAATGAGAATAAAAGCAAGTTGGGATCATTTCTTACTCTTAGCCAGTACAAACCCCAGGAAGGGTCTTCAAGGTATGACAGCAAATAGTTCCTCAGTAACCAGGGGACCCCCAGCTCCCACCAAAGACAACTGAACTCCACAGGCTGGCTTTCACTTCATCCAAACCTATTTGCCACCATATAAACTTTCCTCAGTAGGTGCTGTAATTAGTCACTGGGAATAATTATTGTCTAATTAAGAAACACGTCTTACTATGCCCTTTCCCACTCCGCCTCTCATTCTTTGGTCCCTAGCACATGCTTCTCTCACCAGTAACTGGCTTAGATTGCTGAAGAGAGAGCAGCATTGAAAGGAATGCCAGTGGACAACCCAGGACCCTGAAGTGCCTGCATTATTACAGGAAAATAAGCTGGCACTTTGCAGCTGGCTAGTAAGCACTAAAAGAAACAAGTAGGTGGGGGGAAAAAAAAGCAAGTTGGACCAACTACCCTCATGTATATGAGGAACCTCTGAAACTGATTTATTTTTCTGGGAGATGAAAACAGCTTTTCTTTTGGAGGCTAAAACATCCCCACACTCAGTACAGATTAGGACATGAGAAATTTCCCAGAACTGTTTCAAGCAGGCTGAAAAGCACCCGAGCGCCTCAATCTCCTAGGAAAAAGACAAACCCATTGCTTCCACCTATTCATATTTGCCAAAGAGGCAGAACAGGCAAAAAGGGACATTTTCTACTACCCCACAACCAAATAACTGTGAATCCTCTTCCCTTCACCATGTATGGAAGAAGTTGTCCTCTTATCATCCAAGCATCAAAGAACACTGAAGACAAGGAGGCATAACTTCCACATCCCTTCTTCTGGACCTCTCTCTCCCTAGGTAGCCCCTACCAGCAGGATGGTGAAAGACCACGTTTTTAACTCCTGCTACTCCATGTGCAACTTTTAACAGCTGAAATCGAGTTGTCTCATCTTTATATCCAGCTGTTGTCAACAGACTTTACAAAGACTTCTCATCTGTAACCTAAGGGAGGCGGTGCTGCCCTTTCAGAAAACAGAGTGGAATGCATGAACTGCACTGGCATGCAGCATCTCTTCCAAGCCTTCTCATGCCACAGAAATTCTGCTTGGGGCAGGAAGTAATACTCAGCTGGTATTTTTTTTCTGTGAAACTACAGTTTGGGATCAAGCTTGTATACACTTGCCTTTTGTTTTATTGAAATGATAAATAATGTTGCAGAAACAGAGCTCTGATCTTCCCTCACATGACTTCAGATGCACTAAAAGCCTGTTTTATGATTTATTCATAGAAACAAAAAAGTTCCCCACAAAGTTATATACCAAATTTATAGAATGATCAATACCAAACATAACATTCCTACAAGCAATACTAATTTAGCCCTCCTGTCATTTAAGGCAAAGAGACCAATTGCTATGGCTTTATGTTATACTGCTATTCTTTTGGGGAATGTATGAGAAAAGGAGAGAAGGATTGGAGAGATGCATCAGAGAAGGATCAAATCAGAGGTATTTCTCTGATGACTGAGCTTCAGTGGTTCACTTCAGATGTTTTGCTGGCAGCCCTCACCCCATGCTGACACAGCAGCTTAAGCCAAATGGTTCTTTTGCAAACCTTTCTGTCAAGTTAGTTCTTCCATAATAGGCCTTATATGGAAGGGAGAGGTGGAGCAAACACCAAATCCTCCACTCACACTGTATATTGACAAATATTTTTTAACATCCATCTGTCTGCTATTGTACTTCACACAATGTATTTGTTGTGGCAGTTTTGAGACCTTCCAACAGACACATCCTTTATCCACACAGCTACAGCAGAAAATCATAAAGCCCAAGATGGGACCTTTGATTACAGATACAAGATTCCAGCCAACAACATATGAGAAAAAGGTCACCGAGTTAGCTGGTACAATACTAAGAGACAGAAGCACCAATGTGCTAATGCCTCTGTGACTCAAGAAATGGGAAAAAAAATAAATAATGGCTTGACAATTTGTCTCCTCGGAGCACAGGACCAGCCTTCCTACCATTAAGTCAGCTGCCCACTAACTTAGCATGCTAACCTAGAAAACATCAGTGTTGCACAGTCTACGCTGGACAGTGAAAGGAAAGAAATTTAAAAGAGCAGTTAGCATTATCTGACCACGCACATCCCAACTGAGGTGCACCCTGATGGGCTTGGGGTCATATGCAGCACCCAGAATTAGCAAAATGTTCCTTGGGAAATTTCCAGTGGTCCCACGCTGATCAATTCCAACCAGGAAGCCACACAACCAGGACCCTTCTGCTTCTTAGAGGACACAAAAACAACCAACCAACAAAATAACGAAACAAAAAACCACCCTACCACCACAGGAAATTTAAAAAAAAAAAGGGGGGGGGGATGGGAAGAAAAAGAAAACCACACTAAGTAAGAAGTCACTCTACACAGGAAAACACACCCAACTCAAACCACTAGGAAAAAAATACAAAACTCTACAAGCCACACAAACTCTACGTCTCACTTCCTGTTTATCATAGCTTCCACCACTTTTTCATGCAATTATTTCTTCTTGCCCATCTTCAGCAAAGATGGCAATTGCAGAGTCCACAAGAAGGATCTCTACAGTCAGAGACAACCAGCTTGAGCTGAGATAAATCAGCAAGGAGAAAAGCATGATTCATCACCATCAGGGTCAACTTCCCTTCAACATATTTACTCTCAGACACGCTGTCCAGTAACTGACTGCAATTACACAATTATGCACTCAGGGAATACTATGAAAAATCCATTGCATTCCTCCAGCAGCAATGGAATGCAGGATTTACTTCCCAGCTCCTTTCCTAATTGAGATACTGTGTATTTTGAGATCCCTTTATCATCATTTTATCT